>NC_090930.1:570703134-571003134 GCF_040938575.1 Ambystoma mexicanum | reverse complement strand
CCGCCCCTGAACAGCACATCATGTAAACAGTCACAATGGCAGCCCCTATCCGTGACCACACTGTGCTACGTAGGCAAAAGCGGCCAGTACTGTACCACACAACTCAACTCAGAAGGCGGAACACAATGCAGATCATCTCGCAATACATACCGCCACAAATCGAAAATCGCCACATCACCTGCAAAGAATAACGCAACACGCCAAATATCGGAATACAATTTAAATGCACATCCAAATGACAAAGGCCTCACAGCAATTTGTAAAATAACACCAAAACATCCATCATCACCGAGGGCTGCATCTGCAATAATTGACCAGCTTCCACTTGTGTGACGCCCTGTACCATCATGGCACACAGGGCCAACATCAACGTTCCAAAAGGCAACATGGAAGCGGCAAGAACCGCAGGTCCGTCCCATGAGGCAGGCACTAGTCCAGCTGAAAGGCCGAAATGTTGCACCTAGCCACCAGAACAGCGTAAGGGCATGTGGCCCATTGGCGATCGTCCCATAAGATCGTAATGCTGCTCCACTGATTCACCCGAAGCTGCAGGTGTCGAGAGTAAAAACCATCTGGAGGAGTGGCGTACAGATGGCATCTGCAATAGGGCAGGAGATACCTGTCACCAAAATGAAACACAAATTAACCGATTGCACTACATGACACATGATGCATCACTATCTTCATTCAACACACCAAATCCACACCCATATGCATGCTAGCCCACTCCAAAGGAATATACACACCCCTAAATCAGTATCGATACATAACGAAACCAATCGAGGTTAATACACCATTGGCAACGTCGGTTACTGTGCATGCGTCCGTCAAGATAGAACCCATGACATGGGATTAGTAACGTGCCTAGACACAAGTGTATGAAGGCGCGTCGAGACAGGGAGGATCCGACAAGGGCAGATAGACGTAAGTCCCACTATGGCAGCCTTGCATCACATAGCGCAGGGGAAGGGGATTGAATCAAAAAACACATGTACATGTCAGACCCTAAATGGAATCATCTGTCCATGCATCCATTCATCATTCCCTCATCCCGCAATGAAAACGCATGAACATTCACTCACATAATATGTGAAACTTCCATCGCGTCTGTGCGTAATGCAGTCTGCAAAAACCACTGTGCTCCTGGCCGGATCTGTAGTGTCGTGAAGCTAGATGGACTTGGGAACGTCCTGCCTTATCGTCCACTACGCTATTGCGCATCCCATTCAATTCATGTCATTCATTGCTTGCTCGTTATGGGCCCTGTCCCAAGGACATTCAACAATAGAACGTTACATTTCCAGGCAGACCTGTGGGCGTCTCCTCACCGCTACTTCGCAACCAAAAATCCTGGCCTTCGAATTCCTCACTTGCAACATTACGTCGAAAAGGCTTCTGTGAACGCTTGCATTCACAATTACATCAATGTAGTGCGGCTGTGTGTCATAATGCTAACTGGCTGCAATCACAAATGGGACGCCACGCCCGTCGGTGAAGTACGATACTGTGCTGCATGAGGGTCGGCCATCGATCGAGCCCTACATACCACTGACTCTTCACAGGTATGTAAGCGGCTGCAATCATAGCATGTGTAACAATGGGAGCATAGCATGAAAATCAGTCAAAGTACATCACACTGCCATCGGGATTTGATACATGATTCCAATCCCAAGATGCCATGCGGCCAAATGCAGCCTTACGTGCGGGACGTGCTCGGCCAGAAGGGATTGCATCTGCCACAGATTCATTCAATCAGCACAGGTGGAGGCCATACAGGCCGACAGCACATATATAGCAGACCCAAACCCCTCCCACAACCACTCCCACTCCAAAATGCTACCGGCAGGACTAGCGATGTTGGGCCTGGGGCACCAGATAGCACTGCAAGTGCTACAACTACAAGAAGACGACGAACAACAACAGGTACAACAACCGGGCGCACAGGGGAGACGGAGGAGAAGGAGGAGGAGGAGGGCAAGGCAGGGTCAGCAAGGCCCACAAGCACTGCCACTACCACCACGCAGGCGGCCCGCAATCCCACGCCTCCGAGCTGATCCGTTCAACCTCACTGCTGAGCAGATCCACACCCTCTACCGTTTGGACCGGGACACCATAATCGCCATTGTGGACATGACACATGCTGACCTCGTGAGCATGATAGATAGCCCAACCGCCATCCCACCCCTACTGAAGGTGGTGTCTGTACTCCACTTCCTGGCCACAGGCACCTACCAGCACACAGTGGGACAGTTGCATGGCATTTCACAGCCACTGTTCTCACGGACACTCTCCCAAGTGCACGATGCCCTCCTGAAGCACGCCGACGACCACATCACACTACCACGCACGTACCAGGAGATTACCAACGCAAAGGTGGGATTCCATGCACTTGGCGGCATCCCGGGTTGCATTGGTGCCATCGACTGCACCCATGTTGAATTGGTTGTCCCACATGCCATGGAGGTCCAGTACCGCAACCGGAAACAATTTCATTCAATCAATGTGCAAATGGTGTGTGACTCCAACAAGATCTTTACGCATTGTTGTGCCAGATTTCCAGGATCTACCCATGATTCTATGGTCCTGAGGAACACAAGAATACCACGCTACATGGAGCGACACGCAGGGCACAGATCCTGGCTACTCGGTGAGTCTCATTCCATGCATGACATCGTGGCCCATTTGATGCGTCAATGACCTTGCAGGAGGGGGGGGGGGCTACTTAGCACTATCATTCCACTGACACCCTTTATTCGTCCCATACAGGTGATGCCGGGTATCCACTGAAGAGATGGCTCCTTACACCAATCCGGAACCCACAGAACCAGCATGAGGAGGACTACAACCATGCCCACTCACGTAGCCGTGTGGTCATTGAACAGGCATTCGGCCTACTGAAGGCTCGTTTCCGCAGCCTCAGCAGGTCTGGCGGGGCACTCATGTACAGCCATGAGAGGGTTTCTAAGATGGTCATGGCATGTGTCATGCTGCACAACATGTGCATACGTAGGAATGTGCCCATGCCCCCTGACGCTGTACTGCATGCACCTGAAGATGATGATGATGAGGGTGGGGATGTGGAGGCACCCCAGGGAGTCCATGAGGCACAGGATGCACGTGCAATCCGACAGAGCATCATAGATGCATGCTTCTAGCAACCACGCATGGTGCCTATTACACGGAAAGGGGACCTGTGGCACTGTGTGTGTGTAGTACAGGCACATAGTGGACTGTACGCCTATGAAGGCCTCGTACGCAAATATCAATGTCCACACATGTCATTGGATGATAATGAAGTGCTGTATTGTTAATGTGATTTGATTCATACACCCTATGGACCCGCCACCCAGTGAAGCCCAACACACCCCCTCCACCCTACTTCCTCCCCCCCCAACACCAGTGTCCAGATATGCATGCTGCCCGTGGGTAGACGCTATTGCAAGCCCCCTCTACGGGTATCAGGGGCACCCCTGCCCGTGGAGCGCAGGTTCCTGCCAGATCTGCGTTGGGGGCTGCCCTGGACGGAACTTGCCACGGATGACGTCTCTGCCTGCTCGCGTCCATGCATGTCTCTGAGGGTTTGTGAGAGCTCCGAGAGCACACGGCGCACAGCAGCAAGTTCAGCACAAACGTCTTTGGACGTCGCATGCAGTTCCCCCCTCAGGCTCTCGGTGCTTCTCTCCATTTGTGCTCTCAGGCTCTCGGTGCTTCTCTCCATTTCTCCCCTGAGGCTCTCACTACTTTTCTCTATTTGTGCCCTGAGTGTCTCGGTGGATGTTTCCATGGCTGCCCTGGAACCCCCGCATTCATTTGCATGGTCCTTGAGTAGCGTGGACGCTTCCTGCTGTTGCTCGATCAGCAGGTCGAGGGACTGTTGCCTCTGCTGGGCCATGGACATTTGCGGTGGTGTGACAGGGGGGCTGCTCAACACATGTTGCCTTGGCACAGGACTTGTGGGGGTTGGCCAGTCGTCGTCTTCAGGGTGCCCCTGCGTGGTTTCGTCATGGTGTAGGGGATGGAACATGCAGGGGGATTGGGAAAGGTCATGGATGGTACCTACGTCGCCAGCACTGTTTTCCGTGTCGGAGCATGCTGGCATGACAGCTGTGTCACCTATGGTGCTGCTACCACCAGAGGCAGTGCCATCAGATACGTTCTTTGGGGGGACCTGTGGTGCTGGGGTTGTGGACTTGCTGGCTGCTGGGGTGCCTGTTGCAGTCCCCTCCAGTGTGCTGGCACTTGATTCCTGCTGCTGCCGTGTCTTGATCCTTGCACCTGAGGTGGAGGCTCTTGGGACGTTGGTCCTGGCCCTCTTTGCAGGCGTGCTGGTAGGGGTGTCCTGCAGCTCGTCGTTGGTATCGGACCCTGTGGTGGAGTAAAGAGGGGCGAGCGTTAGTTATGGGTCTGTCGGATTTGGAATGGCAACGTATCAAATGCATTGGGGTGGTACATGAGGCTGATATGGGACTGGGCCTTGGAGGTGGTCTCATTTTCGTGTGGATTGAGGATGCATTCATTTGGCTGCCTGCAGTTAGGGGGTGCATGCTGCACATGTAGGGGTTGTTTATGGCATCTTGATTAATTTGTTTATTCATTCTGACTTTTAGAGGGCGCTGTCAGGGCAAAGTATGTATTGCACTATGGGGTCACATGGTACTGCACATGTTCGTGGTTTGTGGATTTCGCATTGTTTCTCTTGGCAAACCTACCTGATTCTCCGGATGTCGGCACTCCTTTCTCCATCCCTCCGACTCCCTCTATGCTCTCCATTCCTATGGTGGAGGCGCAGATCTCCTCCCAGGGGGTCAACTTGATGGGCGACTCTGATCCCCCCCCGGTAGCTGTGGCGATGTTCCTGTTCGCAGAAAGTATGCTGCGTACGCGGATCCGCAGGTCGTCCCACCGCTTGCGACATTGCTGTGGCGTGCGGGGTGTTGTCCCCACCGCACTTACGCGCTGTGCCACAAGGGCCCATATGGCCTTCTTGTTGGCAAGGGCCGTCCTGGTCATTTGACTGGAGAAGACGACGGCGGCATTTTCCTGCAGGGTCTCGGTCAGCACGGTCAGTTCCTCTCGGGAGAAGTGGACCTGCCGCTTGCGATCACACGCTTTCTTGGCTACCTTTCCCATATTTATTTTTTTAACTGGGGTTGCTAACGGGTTGGGATGTGTGTCAGGGTCGGATTTTTAATGGTTGTGTTGGGATTCGGATTTTATAGTTGTGCGGCGTGCTGTTTCCCGTTCCGGCCACATGCTTTTACTTCCGTTTCCGTATATTTACGGTGCCCGTAATTTGCGGTGCCCGCTCATTACGGTGCCCGCTCATTACGGTGACCGCTAAGATGGGTGGCGGTATTGCACCTGGTGCAGCGTACGGCGGCGGTAAGGGCCGTTTTGGGGTCATTTCCGCCATCGCAGCCTTTCGGATTCCGCCATGGCGTAATGCTCGTGCCCGATGGGTCGTAATTAGCCGCACTTTGCTCCTTCGTGCAATGGCGGAAACGCTATTTACGCTGTTGCGGTCCGGTCAGTCAATTTCCGCAAGGGTCGTAATGAGGGCCTTTGTATTAATGTATCACATCCTGCCCCCATACTTGAAGCATCCTATGTCACATATTGCAACCCACTTCCTTACCTAATATGTTAAACCACAATCACATGTACACCACTCCATTGCTGCTTACTAGCTAGGTTTCTGCCATATACAACCCTTAAAACAAATACACAAATTGAAACGCATTAGGAAGTTTAAGGTTTGCTATATTTATCACCAGGAATAGCGAACACTTTTGATTACAGTCATTGGGTTCCATGTCATTTCATCACGGGATGTTTTTTCACAGGGATTTTTACAGTGAATTCTTTATCAAAAACCCATCGATTTTTTTGGGGATTTTTTTTTTGGGGGATTCTCCTCCAACCCCCATTCCCTTTCAGTTTGTATCTATTGCCAAAAACCCACATCCCATACATATATTTTTGTAACCCCCACAAAAAGAAATTGATGGATGTTTTCGATAAAAAATTCACAGTAAAAAACCCCGTGAAAAAACATCCCGCGATGAAAGGACGTTGTACCAGTCATTGGGCCTCATTACGAGTTTGCCGGTCTGGATACAACAGTACCGGTAAGCTTGCCAGTACCATTGCATCCGGACCGGCAAACTCAGAGTTGTGCTTGCCGGTGCCTTTCATTCCGCCAGGTCTGACCTTGTGGAATGAAAGGCACCCGCGAGTACAGCATTTCGGATGCACCGGCACAGATGGATACGGTGCCTGTGCATCCGGCCTCCTATGGGGCTCAAATGGGAATGGGGAAGATTTTTTTATGGCGCCCAGGAATGGGCAAATACCGGTTCCGGCAAAGCCGTAATGACCCAGTAATTACCCATTTCTGGGTGGCGGAAATAATGCAACTCCGGCGGCAGCCGTGCCTGTTTTATAGGCACGGCTACCGCCAGGGTTGTAATGAGGCCCATTAACTTTGAAATCCACTGCGTTTAAGTTTGAAATAATCAGAACAGAAAATCAAACACACAAAGAAGAATGTAGTGAATTGTAGGTCAATTGGGACAGGATGGGAAACAGACTTTCACATCTTATGAAAGGCTCTATCCTCATCAACACATGCCTCAAAGTTGTGTTTTGTGCAGCAAATGTAGTTGAACAATATTTAAAACAGTACACATTGCTCACCGCAGCCATGGTGGGAGACAGACTCCTTAAATCAGGACAGGGCACTACAGCATTTGCACAAATCACATCTCTCTTCTATGCAACAAATACATCATCAAATAATTGAAATAACAGACACAGTTGCGCAATCCAAACAGAGAAAAAATTATATAAAGACAGCTCTCTAAAATCAGGACAAGACCAAAACCCAACTCACTAGCCTCCGAGATTGAAACAGGGTTTGCCACCCAGACAAGACACAGAATTCAGCTGGAGCAGGAGTATGGGCATCATATTCACCAAGCAAGGAAACGGAACATTAATATACAGTTACCCCTCATGTGCCATTCCGCTTTCTCCTTGTAAGCACAGTGCATTCCTTGCACACCAACCCATTGAATGTATTGCCCTGCTTTATAACTGCTTTACCATTAAGCAGGTGGCTGGCAATTACGGTCTGAAAATATGAGGTATGTGTTAGTGTCTAAGTAAGATTACACACATCACACATAGTCATAGTCAAAGCCGGACATCATATGCTTCCTTAAAAGTTGCCAACATTGCATTTCATTGTGAATATTGCATGTCTTGGTTCAATGCAGCATAGAAGAACATTGGAAAAGGAATACATGGTAAATGGGATGATGCAACGTAGGAGTGAAGATTCAGGTGCATTTCCGTCCATTTTAAGGAATGATGGGACCCGGGGCACAGCACCCCCCACTGTACCCCCGTACCACAGACATGAAGAAATCCAGAATCTCTGCTCATGCCTCCTGATCAATACGATTGAAACCCATAGCTTGACAGTGCTGCTCTGCCAGTTCAAATAAGGTGCATGAAAGCTTCTGAAAAGATTGGGCATTCCACTGTCCCAGAAGATCTTCCTTTTTTCCACATTTGAAAGCACCACGCATTTGTGGATATGGGATGCACATTGAAATGTGCAAAAGCTCCCCCTTTTTTAAGCAAATTGCGCAGAGGAAACAAAATATGGCCTCTGGGTGTGTGCATCCAAGATGCAGACATTCAGAGGCCCTTTGTTGTTTTGAATGCACCTATTTTGGCGCAATTAGTGAGATGCATTAGAGCATTTCCTCACTAGCACGAAAATAAGGTTTCAGAATCTGGCCCACTGGGTGTTCTATCGTGAACGCAGACAGCTTTACAGGATGTATTGATCGGAACTGAATGCAATTGTTAACAGCTTTCAGGCAGCAGGTTTAGAGCTTTAGCAGTGCACCTTAAAACATAATGGCAGGTTTTGTAAATAATGTGCACTGACTTCTTTGAATTGGGCAGCCATGCGAGCTCCAAGCTGGGGCCGGAGGCACGAGCCCCTTTTGCCTTTCCATAAAGACATCTCTGTGTATGTGCTCTGTCTCGCACTGTCTTTCAATGTATGCGTATTTCATTCTCTCGCGTTTTTTCTCTTTTTCTTATTTTTCCTCTTTCCCACATTGTATGGATTTGCCACACGTGACAACATCATGTTCGTAAAACCGCACTGTTGGGAACCTCTGGTGACTTAGAGATGCTATGCTGAGAACATCAACAAGGTACAACGGTGAAGCTGAAAGGGACGCATAGTGGAGGTTGAGCGGGAGGCGCTAAGGGTAGCACACATGTCATCCACACCTGGATGTAGAGAGGAGCAGTTGTCTGGGCAGTTGGAGGCACCAGCCTGTCCTGGTGTAGAAAGCAATGTGGCTGGTGAAAACTTATCTCATATGTGATATTCACAACCTCTCCTAGTAAAAAACCTGCCATTGAATTATTCTCCCATAGCTAGCGATCCGCCATCGAATACGTTAATTGCTCTGCCTGCTATAGTGTGCGCATTAGGAGTGGATGATGAGGTGTGTCAAAGGTCATTAAAACCATTGGCAGTGGCAGACACGTTCTGATATACCAAATGCACCCTAGCCCGTTATCAAACGTAGGAATCCTGGTCTGACCTTTATAGTTACTCTGCAACTTGTCCTAGATCCCATATTGATGAAATACCATGTTCTGCCCTGTAATTACTAAGTGGCTAAAAGAAAGTTAAAGATTATGCAGAACATCTTCCTAGAGACATATACATTATATTCTGTCAATGCTTGACTGAGACAGCCTATTGACTCCAAATAAGGAACGCCTCATAGAGGTGGCATAGAGTTGGCTGCACCTGTTTTTAGCATCTTTATCTAGCAGGGTCATGCAGTGATCAATTGTAGAAAACCAGTGGTGCAAACCAGACCGGTGGCATGGCATCACTACATTTTCATCTGTCCATTCCTCGACACGCTTTTCAGCTACTTTTGAAATACTTTACCCAGAACGCCAAGCTGGGATATCAGACAGCGCCATGATGCTCTGGGGCGACCGTGCGCTATATATGAACTCGTAACATAACATAACAATAGATAGGGGAAGTGAATGTAAGCCATTTTTATGGATTTGCAAAATAATTCCAGCCCTTATTAGTTACCTAATATACATCTTCTAATGTATAATTGAACCACTTATCTTGCAGGAAAGGCTGAACAGACCCTTTGAGTAGTGCCAGCTGCTCTGACTTGTATTCAGCCAATATTTTGGGGCATCCTCGAAGGTGTCATTTGATTACGACAAAACTCACTAAAATTCACTGTCCAATTCTAACCGTAGTAAGAATATTCTATTATCGCTGTTCCTTACATTGTTGCTACCTAACTGACACACATATTTTGTTCAATGCATCTACATTACACATAGAACTGTATAATTAAAAAGAATCAGCACATGTTTCCAGGACGTGTGGAAAGACTCTACAGGGGTCGTTTAGTGTTTATCTATCATCTGTATATCAATTTGAATGAAAGAACAGCCTACACAATTGCATACATTTTGAATTAACTGTGTGATAGACTGCGTGCAGTCTAAAAAGAACAATATGCTGCAAGGCAATGATTATTGTACATGGCTATGACAATTGCATAATACAGTACACGTGTTGTTGTCCGGCTCTGAACTAAATGGCAGGTTCTATTATCGAGCATTTCCTATTGCCACTAGAGAAATGTATAAGGTTAAAATCAAGCAGGATACAAACATTTACAAACCAGATAATTTAATATCAGGAGGGTAGAATATCAATATTCAAAGCATAGCAGCCAGGAAGCTTTGCTCCCCAGCCTTGTTTCTCTGTTAATTGGATTGTTGACACCCGGAAAGTCAGCCATCCATTTTGAGGTATATTTACGCAGCCATCCTCATACGGGTTCTAATAATTCAAACTGGTAAAACGTTAACTGTAATAACCATGATAAACCCAGATTTAAGTACAGCGCTTTATGTCTTATTCCACCTGCTGCTAACAACCTTGATGATAGCTCATGAGGGTAGAACCATCAGAATTGCAAACAGCTGGAGCACGTTATCAACATGTATAGCAGGAAAGGTCTGATGTTTAATCCTCACTTCATTGTGTAATCCTCACCTCATTGTAGGGTTTGTGACTAACAAAGATCTTCACAGCGTATTCTCCAATGGTTAATCCCCCTCACTAACGTGACAGGGGGTTTAGATTCTATTAAGACAGGAGGCGAGTAGTATGCATTACAATCTTTACTTCTGAAGTTCAGAAGCAAAGGAAAACCTTTTACAAACAAAAAAGTTTAAATATCAGAACTAAATAAAGTTCACCGTCAATGTAAGGGGGTCTCCCCAATCCAACATGGAGGACAGGTCATACCCTGCAGATGACCAATGAGCAGGGACCCTCCTCTATTTATGTCCTTTACTCTAATCCCTACTCCTCTTTCTGCAGCTGTCTTGCACCAGATGCCCACTGCAACAATCCAACTGCGTAGCACAGAGAAAAGGATCCAGAGAAACTGAAGGGATCTCAACCTCTCCGCAACCTGAAACTATGACAAGATTCTTCTGGATAAGACCTCTCACCCAAAAGCTGAAACAATATGAAATAGAACAGGGTGGGTGGGTCTAATAAGAAACAGAAGAAAGGGTGGGTGAGTGGGATAATATTCCCCTCCTGCCTTTAATAGAATCTAAACCCCCTGTCATGCTAGTGAGTGGGATTAACCATTCTATGGCATGACAGGAGGCTTCATTTTATGCAAGTTTAAAGCCCTTGTATCACATTAACCCCAACATGATCAATACACTTGTGAAAAAATAAAATGTTTTGAATGATGATTCCCTTGAACAATCAGCTGCTTTGATCATTTATTTACCCCCGGCCATCCCCAGTAGAACATCCTAAACACCATAGCACCTTTAGCTGAAGAACCAACAAACTCCCTCTTTCCGCATAACTTACTTAATCTATCTGGTCAAAGGGCGGCAAGGGACCCTGCAATAGGGTTCCCATGGGAAAAGCAGCTGAGAGGTATTAAGAGGCTAAGAGCCTCTGTACTTCAATTCAAAACCTTTTAAACACTTAATCACTCATACATTAAAATCTTCTTGAAAACCTGGCTAAGAGATGGAGGGAAGCAAACACTTACACCTCCTGGCAATAAAGTAAGTGACCCCCTGAGAAGAGAACATTTTACTGTCCATATCCAATGCTCTGATACCAGAAAAAACATCTCAACAGGAACAAAACCCACATGGATAACTCAGAAAACAGTTATAGCACGAACAAACATTCATTATAAAGGACAAAAACAGACTAATCCAATACGATATAAACGTCCCCTAGAAGAAAAAAAAACACCTAGCTTAGGTGGGCCCCTAATGCCAATGGACTTACCGGCCCTGCGCACCAAGGACTGCCTATCCGCTGACTTCACCCTTAATGACCACATGTCTCGTTGAGATAGTGGCAGTTAAATGAATTTGTCGACATGTAATATTGGCCTTTCTAAACAACTCCACCAGAAGTTCCCTATCTCTACTGTAAGGGAGAAACAGAACCGGAAAATTGAGCCACACACCGACTAACCCAGCGGTTCCAAGTTGAAGGGTACCCTGACTTATCAGAGGCTACCCGAAGTCCTTGATGACATAGATAAAGTCCTGCAAAAGCCCTCAGATGCACCAGGAAGAGATGGAAATTCTAATAAATAAGGGAGAGGAGTCCCTGAAGGGCCAGCTTGAAAGAGAAACCTGTCAGGATGGTGAGAGGCCACAGGTAGAGAGGGATGAACCTAGTAATATCCACCGTCAATACTAGTAGGGCTGAGAAAAACACCCCTGGAAAGGCCAACATCATTGTTGTCACCTGTCTGTGCATCCAAACCAGGACTCTTGCTATCATGGCAAAGGAGAAACACTTAAGAAAAAGGGGAACCCAACCAATCCTGGAGGAAAGAGTTGCAAGGCAGTGCACTGGGATCCATACTCTAACTGTAGAGCCGGGGAACTTAGTATATAAGTCATGAGGCAAAAGAACCACTTAATCAGAACCCAAAGATACAAGATCTTGGCAAAGAGAGAGTCCTCACTAACATCCAGTTGCTCCTGTCCTGGACATGTCTGGCAAAAACCCAGAAAGCAACAGAGTTGCTTACCCTCAGAGAATACTCCGCTTTCAACACAATGTCCCAATCCAAACAGAAAAATAAAAATGGCTTGTTAAATCTGCTAGGGCCTTGGAACTGACCCCCCCAGATGATTGATGTATCGCATAGCCGAAACATTGCCCATCCGGAAAAAGACACAAGAAATGTGATTGATCCTAGATAAGGCTCATGATTGCAAAAGAGCAGGCTAACAGCTCCAGACGGCTAACATGCAGTTGTTTCACTGAATTTGGACTGATCTTGCCTGTGGAAACTTGTCCTTTCTTGGCACCCAGCCCAGTCTGGTGGCATCTAAGTCCTGAAAGACATCCGGAGAGGGAACTGAAAAAGTGCCCTGCCATTCTAGGCATTGTATGGGAGAGTCCATTATTGTCTCTCATTGTGGGGAGGATCGTGCTATCTGGGGTACGCTCGCCTTCAGCATCCATGACCCTAAGCCACTAAAGGAGCTCCAACCTGACCTTGGGGAACAGAACCCTTACTACGGGGAAGACAGACTCTTGTGAAGATGTCTGGTCTTGAGGCGTTATAACGCCCTGTAATGGGGAGGGGAAAGATACTGTGATTGAACTGACCACTGCGCTTAAATCCTTTGTATTTAGAACAAAACAAAACACATGACTGTAGAAGGGACACCGCTAACTCCATCTGATTGTAAAAGGACTGAGAACTGCAAACTAAAACAAGTATAGATTCCAAGAATAATTATCCAAATCTCTTGGACCTGAGGTGAAACTTCACCAGAGTCATTTCCCTGGTGAAGCACCAGTGGCTGATGAAAAGGGCTAAACTGAAGGGAAGGACATTGGCAATTGTGAGCCCCGCAGTGGAACTGAAGAAAAACTCCTGATGAGGAGGAAAAACTCCAGGCACCCCCCCAGGACTCATCCTTGAGGTCTAACTAGATCATCCAATCCGCCAGGAGAAAGGAGTCAATGAGTAGAACAAACCCTTCCATTTTGAAGTGATGATAGACTACCAATAGGTTCTAGAACTAGTAAGTTAATGATGGGGTGAAACCCCTCCTTAGGTAATGGGACCAGAGCTATCGTGCTCAGAAAATGAGGTGAGAAGGACGTTGGTACCACCGTCCCTTCAACAAATGAGGTCACTGACCTCCACCACATATCAAATCCTGCATGCCCTTTTTGGACACTATGGGAAGAGGCAAGGAAAACGGACAAAGAGGAAAAACGTCTAACACATGAGACATTACTGAAGGTACCCTAGGACTAGCAGGACCCCTGCCGGCACGACCTCTCCAATGGAGCCGAAAAACTCCTTATAGGGTAAAACTGGGTTTGTGCTCCTCGAGCAGAGGAGTAATTGTGCACGCTTCTTGCCCTGGGAGAAACAGCTAGAGAAGCGGGCTCTATTCCCCTGAGGGGCAAAGATCTTAACAATCGTAACCTTGCCTAGTGACAATTTGGGATAAAGTCACATGAAAAAGGACTCACGCCATTCTGTAGAAATGTCAGTGCTAGTGATCCCGAGCAGGTAAACTGTTCCCAAAATCCAGCCCCACAGGACTTGCACATGAACAGGCAATCAGCCAGTTCCAAAGTCTGGGTGACCGGATACCACACATCCAATAACCTGCCTTGACAACTCCTCAAGGATTATCCACCCCCTTTTTTGGGGTGTGTCCCTTTGTTTCGACCAAAAAAGAATAATTCTTCCAAAAGAACATGAATAATTTGTGATCGATACCTGGAAGAGGGCCCCCTTATTAAGAAAGAAGGATGAACATTTTGTGGAGAAAAAAAAAAGGGAGATCTAAGTTTCTCTTGCACCTCCCTGGAGGCAAATCCCAGTCTTCTAAGCAATCAGAAGAAGCAAAAGAGACTGAGGAAAGCAGCTATTAGATCCAAAGAAGGAACAGATCGGGATTGTCGGAACTTGTCCGACTCAATTTTCGTATTCCTTTTCCCTGGGAGGGGGTTTGGTGAATGTGGAAGGGGAAGGTATTACAAGGGTATGTGGATGAACTGAGTTGTTCTGTACATGATTGAATACTAATGCACCTACAGGGTGCTTGATCCGGAAAGAAGAAATCACTTAACTGAAAGGATGAGCGTCAGAGATCTCTTTAATAGGCCTGTTAAGTGCAGAGGCTAGCGAAGAAATAAGTTATTGACAAAGCAGTGTCCAATGAGGACAGTCTGCGGTACTAATGGCTGGAAAGACAGGAAGGGCTTGCATATGGGTTTTTAACAACTGTCCCTTTTTATTAGAAGGAAAAATAATCTAATTCTATTATTTGTACTTAGTATAACCGCAAACCCAGCAGGTAAGGGTTAAAGCTCTTTACACACGGCTCATATTCTTACCGTAACAGAGGAAAACATACTGCACATCCAAGCTGCTCAGCCAAGCAGGGTGTGGCGGCCAGCAGCACACAAGGGGGAAACCTTGCACTATAATTCAGGCAAAGCAAAGTTACCATATCAACATTAGTCTACACCCTTTTTGCTCCTCTTTCTCTTGTACTATTTGTGTTGTCCTGTGAACTTTCTGTCCTTGTGTCTTTGTCGCGCCCTGATGCTTGCGAGCTTCGGCGCATTATAAATAAATAAATAAAATAAATAAATAAATAAAAGCCTGAAGCCGAGCAGGCCATGGTACGCCTATTACAAGGCAAACTAGCGATGCCAAAACTTCTAAAACATAAGTCAATGTCATGTTTTGATAATGATATGTTATTTATAACGTGCTTAATACCCAGAGGTTTCTAAGCGTGGACCCGGGCGGGGATCAACCTGTGTGGTGAGTGTCGCTGAGCTATCCTTCCACCATTTTGATGAGAACCCCCCCTCCTGTGCAACACATGATGTAAAAGTTTCTGAAAAGCTTGCACGTGGGGGAGGGGTGGGCGGTACACCGGTCTCACTTGAAGCCAGAGAGAACCATGGAATATTATCATAACATATATAACAAAATATATATACCCAAAGCATATTAGAATACATTCTGTAAAAAAAAAAAAACTTTGTTAGAGGGACGTTATGGTTAAGTTGTGCTACTAAAAACCTATGAAATTGAGTAAAAAAGAACTTTGTTAAAGGGACATTATGGTTCCAAGTAAAACCGAAAAACCCTTGAAGATTAAAACCCAGGACATCAAAGATGACATCACACATGTCATTGATGTCATCATTGATGACATCACATGTCTGGCTCCCTCTTTTTTCATTTACTGACATATCTAGGCCAGTAACAGTCAGGAACTAAAAATTCATATACTCATAATTCATATTCAAGTACTAAATGTGTAGCCTTATACTTCAAATATGTTCTTAGAGTAATTCACTTTGGGTTCACTCACAACATATGAAACATACATAGGGGAAAAAACAGATTTGGAAAACAGCAATGCTTTCTATGTATGAAGATAATCAGTAAGGTTATCAACACTTTCTTATAGTTCTGTTTTATAAAATTACTTTGCTTTCCGGGATATGCTCATATTTGTATATATTGTATGCACACTACATTTATTTCATATATTTATACATTTCTGTATTATTACTAGAACTAATATATATATATATATTTTTTTTTTACACAGAAATGTCCACTTCTTTGGAATGGCAGGAACAAAATTTCTCATGAGATGAAATGAGTGAAGACGATGAAACTAATGGTAGACACAACATTTCTCTATATAAGCCAATTAATATCCAATACTTTATGTGTACTTAACGTATATTTTTTTTTAACACACCATACTGACAATAAGTATAATATACCAAGAGAGACATTAGAAGATCCTCTGAAACAAATGGAACTAAAAATGGATATGTTAATGAAAAATGTAATTCTTATAAAACAGTTTGTTGCGGACCAAATTAAAGAAAACATTAAATATCACTGTCCCAACTTGTACCTGTTCACCCTCTCCATGTCCCAACCATCTCCACACCCTCCCCAGCAAGAAAAATGTTACGATGAGACTTACATCCCTTCCTCCCCTCCCATACATAATGTCCAAACCTCTAATTCCCCTGTATTTGTTTCAGTGTTTGCTTCCCCCTCTCTTTCGTAATTTGTATACTGTTATACAATAATAACATTTTAAGTGTGTTCTTAGTATATGCATTTGTCTTATTTTTTTTAAAAGGCAGTTAGGGTGTCCGTGGACAGTGCGGGTGTCCGTTATGTCCACAACTAAACAAAATGGGCATGTCCTAAGGAAACTATACCTGTTCATACTGTTCGTAATTCAAATTGAGGTGTCCTTAGAACACACAAGATGGCTGCCTGTCCGCAATTAACCAAATGGAGGTGTCCGAGGACAATATACCTGTTCATACTGTTCGTAATTAAAATGGAGGTATCCTTAGAACACACACAATGTCCGCCTGTATGCAATTAAGCAAAATGGGGGTGTCCTAAGGACAATATACCTGTTTGTACTGGTCATAATTAAAATGGCTGTGTCCTTAGAACACACAAGATGTCCGGCTGTCCGCAATTAACCAAAATGGGGGTGTCCTAAGGACAATATACCTGTTTGTACTGTTCATAATTAAAATGGCGGTGTCCTTAGAACACACAAGATGTCCTCTTGTCTGCAATTACCCAAAATGGGGGTGTCCTAAGAACACCCCCCATGTCCGTAATGTCCACAACCAGAATGAATATATCCGTAGAACACATATCCTATCTGTCTGTCTGCAAAGTTTTGATGTACATTTATTTTATTTGGGGACATCAACACTGTTCGTAGAACACCCGTACACATGTGCATCACACCCATGGGTCCTACGAACATCGCGCCTGTCCGTAACTGTCTGCCGCATATGTGTCGCACTTTTAATTAGTTTGGGGACCTGAACACTGTCCATAGAACACCCGCGCACATGTGCACAACTGTCCCTGCGCATTTTTTGTCCTGCAGACAGCCGTCCCATTCGCAAGCGTGTCTGCTACGTCATCATGTGACCGCACCCACGCTGAGCTCTTTTTTGAGCAATCCCAAGTATTTTGCAGTAAACGTTCACCATTGCACATGTCCCAGACAATGTCCCTGCCTACGTACATAATTTTTGAACTTTCTTGGTGTTCGATCTGTTGCTGTTCTAGGTTCCTGGTTGCTGGTTGTTTGTTATTAACCTTCTAGATGGCATCCCAAATTGTTTCTTCTGCTACTGCCTCAGCATCAGCACCCCCACCCCCTCCACCACCACCATGTCCCCAAAGGCCTTCAGAGGGGAACAGTCGTGAGGATGCAGAGGAGAGGGATAAAGAGGTTGAAGAGGATGAGGTAGTGGAAGTCCCTACTACTAGCACTCATCGTGAAAATTGGGTGTTGCGGTTATTTACCACTCTTGATGGAAAGCCAAAAGCTTGTGTGAACAAGGTGATCTGCACTCAGTGCCGCATGGTGCTGAGTCGTGGCAAGCCTGGTTCGTATAGCTATGGTACTGCATCAATGAAGCGACACCTACAGTCATTCCATGGTGGGGCTATTTGTAAGGATGTACCTTACGATAAATGTAGTAGGTTGAGTTCCTCTGCAGTATCCTCCGTTTCCACTCCTGTCACCACAAGAGACACTCCTGTGGGACAGCGCATCCCTCCAGCTGCCTCGCAGGCCATTCATGATGCTGTTGACCCTTACCTTTTGAGGGTTACAATATTGTGCATGTACTGTGACGCAGTACTCTGCAGGGGGGAGAACCTTCGGAGTGCTTTCGAGACTGCGGTCAAGGAGCATGAGAAGGTCTGCGACCTACCTCAATAAGGCCCACCCTACATCTTCCTCTCTCCACGTGCCCTTTCTTGTCTCTGTGGTTGGTGTCCCTTCCTTACCCTCCTTTCCCCTCCTTTCCATGTGTGTCATGTTTAAAAAAACAAAAAAATATATAAAACAACAAAACCCAAAACAAAAAAGGCTCTTTTCAGAGCCGCCTTTCACAGTTTCAAAATAGAAGTGACAAATGAATAGTGCAGGGCCCTGTGCATTTTTTAGAAGTCCATGGATAGTCAGCGGACATTTATTTTTTTGGGGGTGGTGCTGCGCTATCAGAACCATTGCACTTTTCTATGGGAGGAAGTGATAGCTCTGAAAAGAGCCTTTTTGTGGTGTTTTTTTGTGTTTCAAAAACTTCAATTGGTCAACACCTACTGCAAAATGGATTGCAGTAATTCCAAAAAAGGTCACAATGCATTTTGTATATATCGCAGACAAATCTGATTGCCAGCATATGTAACATGTACTCCATCTCTGCGAAAAATGAAAAGAAGACATACTAACATCTCTCAAAAAGGCACAAACAGCCTTGTTAACATTGCGCCTTGCTTTCTCCATTTGTGGAGCAAATGAAAAAGAATGCAGCCACATTTGTCTCCGCGCAATACAGGAAAAAATTACTCTGGGGTTTGGATACATGTCCATGACTTTCCCCAAGTCCTTATTTCATTGCAAATTGCAAAGAGATTCCAGACACATGTCCTAAACTGTTCCCTCCACAATGAGTAATAATAATGTCTGGATGACGCTGCATTAACAAAGTAGCACAGCGAGTTACCAAATCCAGGCACTTCATTCCACACACTCCATGCCAGTGCACTTCCACATGAGAGAATCCAAGATGTGCAGCCACTCCACAGCGATCTGCATGCACCTCCAACCAATTTATCCATGAATCTTCCAAAATCCAAACAATCTGCTTTCTGAAACACACAGCCATAGCTATCTGCTCTTCTCTCAAGAAAAAGACTTTCTGACAAACTCTCTACTTACACAACACACCCAGTAAACCATATTTATTTATTTATTTATCTATTTATTTATTTATTTATTTATTTAATTATGCATTATTTGTTTTAATTGTGAAAACCATTTTTACAAACGAAGATGAAGTAACGAAGGAATGAAAAGAAAGAGGAAAAGTCTAGAAGTCCATCCTCCTACAAAAGTTCGAGTTTACTGAGTGACCACTGCATTAATTTTTGTTTCTCTAGTGTTTTCCGAGGTCACCCTGATTAGCTCCTCCAAACCAAGCTGTCCAAAGAAGCCTACCACAGCTATGACCCAGCAGGTCTTTTCCCCACTCAATAGACATGCCCACCAGTCGTCCTCGCTGTAAACATGGAGGTACTTCAAAAATTGCCCTAGGCAGGGGTGCCTTATTTTCACCAGACCCATAGATCCGAGAAGTAGATGCCTTCTTGTCTCCACTTGGTTTGAGCCAGTGCAGAATCTACATTTGTTCGAATCGGCTTTCCCTCGTATAGCTAAGATTTCTTTTGTATTCACCAAATTCAATCTAATTCGTAGGGAGGATTGCCGAGTTCGTTGATCAGGGCATTTCATTAGATCCAGTAGGAACTCATTTATTTTTGAAGGTTCCGTGGAAGATCTTCGAACAGTTTGCACTGGTTTACTAATTCCCCTGTCTCAATCCAGTCCATTTCTAGTAGTTTTGTATTTATCTTTGTTGGATTGGTTATTAGTTTGTCCTCAGTGCTTCCAATTTTTTCAAATAACTATCGATTGCGAGTCCTCCAGGTGAGTAACATCCCATTTTGTTCCATTTCTTTTTTAATGATTTGCAGAATTGGTTTTGCGGAATGATCTATAACCTCTCTGTAAAGCCTCATGGTATTTCATTCCACAAGTGCTTTCATTGAGCATAAGATTAATTCTCTCGTTATTGCCATCATAGGAGTAGATTTTGTCAAGTTTAAAACTTCTCACCAAAAGCATCTTTAGAGTTTTAGCCATACAAATTAGCGGCAGTGCTGGCATTGCTTCTACACCGTAGATCACTGTCGGGAGGACTTTGGCCTCATAGAAATCCACAATGGAGAGTATTAAAAAGCGTCCATATTTTCTGTTAACTACTTTCGATTGGCTGATCAAAGATTTGAGTTTGTCGTGCAGATGATCCTGCATAGGAATTTCCACACTGCTGTTATTCAGTATAATTCCTAATTATGTTAAGTTATTTACTTTCTCCAGTTGTATTCCTTCTGTGAACAGCTTGATGATGTTTTCAGCCTTTCCACCTTTTTCAAATGACAATACTTTTGTTTTTGATTTATTTAGTTCTAACTTGTTCTTTTCCAGATAAGCCAATAGATTGTCCAACTGCTTCTGCAGGCCCACTTGCGTCTGATCTATTAAAATAATGTAATCTGCATATATTACTCTGGATATTTTCTCATTTCCTAGAGAGGGAGGAAAGGCTCTAATCGAAGTCTGGGTGTCCATGAAATCCGATGTATATAAGATGTAAAGTGCAGGGGCAAGGGGGCAGCCTTGTTTTATCCTCCGGGCCATAGGAATTTCTCTTGATAGCTCACCAAATCCATTGAGTCTCACGCTTACCGATGTTTGGGAGTACAATGCTCTTAGTGGCCCCAAGATTTTATTAGGGCAATTTTCCAGTTTTTCCCACAGGATTTCTCGGTCCACCCGGTCAAAGGCCTGGACCAAATCAATTAATATTAAGTGCAGCCGGGGTTTTCCTTCTTTTACTTTTGCTTTGAGTGCACTCAATATGAGGATGCTAATAGTTGTGCCCAGACCTCTGACAAAACCTA
The DNA here is from genome assembly GCF_040938575.1 of Ambystoma mexicanum. Lineage (NCBI taxonomy): Eukaryota > Metazoa > Chordata > Amphibia > Caudata > Ambystomatidae > Ambystoma > Ambystoma mexicanum. Next base: position 570,982,393 of record NC_090930.1, on the reverse strand, counting down.
TTTGTAGTGGATTGAAGTTTTCTGTTTGATTTATCCAGCCTTGTAGGTTTTTCAAAGCTATTGAGCCGAACATTTTTCCTATCATATCGAGCAAGACGATTGGTTGATACTGATGTGGATCCTCTTTGTCTCCTGTTTTAAAAATTGGCATGATGTGAGCCTTTCTCCATGACAATGGAATGTCTTTAACCTTGACTACTTCCTCAGATATTGTACTAATGAAGGGTGCCCAGGTTTCAGAATGACACTTCAATTCAAGATTTGTGATACCATCTGGACCAGCTGCCTGTGAGTTGTTCAGTGTTTTAATTTTTTTTTCAGTTTCCTCTATATCACATGCGAGCTTCCATTTCCCCTCTTTTTTTACATTGCTGTTAGCCGAAGCAATTTCAGATTTGTACAATTCCTTAAAGTGGGTTACCCACCTTTCCCCCCCGCACCGTTTTGAAGCATCACACTAGTCTCCCCTCAAATTGCTCATATCATTTACCAGAAGTCTCTAGCTTTTTTCCCACTCTGGGCACGAAGCATATCTTCAGAGTCCTTTTGGTACAGTGTATGCCTATGATTTCGTATCCATGCTCTGTAACTTCACTCCTCCTGCTTCACCTCCTCTATAACCACTGGGTCACTCAACTGTCTTTGCTTGCCTCTTAAGCTTTCTCAGTTTTTGTCTTTTAGCCACTAATGGTGCGTTATACACATGTGCTTTTGATTTTTGGATCCCAATTCCGTTTTTCTTATTGGATTTGAAAACTTCTAGCAAAGGCTGATAGTCCAGCTCTATTTTCCGTAGCTGTGTGCCCCTCGCCAGCTGGGTCTGATATTTTTCTGTTAACGTTTGAATAGCTTTTTCATTTAGACACAGCCGAGTATTACCTTTGTATGGCTCCAAATCCGATGTCATTTTTTCTTGGAATTTCCGAGTAGTTTTCCACGTCGTTGACAGCAAGTTATGATCGCTATTTAGCATCTTACAACTTCGAACTTGTCAATGAGTACCAATAGTTCTCTTGATGCAAACGTGTGTTCTATCGTCATGCCTCTACCTTTGCTTTCCCAAGTTGGGACTATATAGCCTGGCTGGTGACTTATGCTATGCAGATTATGGAGGTTGTTCGCCTCCATTAATCTTGTCCATTTCTTTCCTCTTTTATATGAAGGTAAGGTTTTAAAACTTGGTTTCAACCGCTGCTCACTGTCGTCATAAAGTGCATTCAAGTCACCGGTAATAATGGTGTAGTCGATCTTTTGAGTTACATTTGTTTCTTCCAGGATATTTTCCATTAATTGTATGTAGGCATCGTCCTTGATTGCTGCAGGGTTCCAATAGGTGTTGATTAGTAGGATCGTTCACAATGTTCCATGCTCCCCTGTCGAGTTCCATTTCAGCCATTGAATCAAGACTGCTTGGATCACAACAGTTGTCACTAGTATTGTTGTTAGGGATGGTCCACTCTCAGGTCGAATTGCAATCAATAGGCCCACTGAGACTCTGCCTTTAGGTCCTTTTACAGCTGGAGAGGATGCTATTTCATAACCATCAATGCTTGGTTTTAACCTTAACCAGGTCTCTTGGAGAGAAAAGATGTTGTGGTCTCCCAGGTTCACATCTGAGCTCCCTGTGAGGTGTCTGAATCCCCAAGTGTTCCAGGAACCCATCACTATTTGATCTTTCCATCTCAGGGGGTTCCTGTTGTTCTTACTGTTCTGAGCATGGCCCTCACATTCCTGTTTTTAATAGCTAAGTCAAGATCTTCTTCTGGTGGACCTTAGAGACTTTCGCGTCCCTTGCTGGTTATGGGTGCCTTTGTTCCTCCTTGTTTGTCTCGGTCCTGGCCTGTCGCTCTACTTGAGTATGGTCCTTTTGGGTATCTGTTGAATTCGATGTTACTTCTTTCTCTTTCTTTGTACTTTTTTGGGCATCTTCTGTGTTGCTCCCACTCCAACGTCTTGATATCCCTTCTTCTCTGTAAACCTTATTGACCAATCCCTTGCCCGGTTCAGTCTCATTTGCATGCCTCTCAACCCCAAAATCCCTGTATGTAATACGAGATGTCCACGGACAAATCGAAAAATCTGAGCGGGGGGAATGGAAATTTAAATAGTGTGCCCCATTTCCCATTTGAGGTTGGCTCTGAAAAGAGACATTTTTTGTTTTTTTTGCAGATACTTCAGAAACACCTTTTATTTTGTATTTTTTGTTTCTTATTTTACTCCAAAAATCAGCACATTAGCACATTAGCTTCTCCTAAGCAGCCCTTATGTTCCAAAACAGCATGGCATTTCCCATAAAAAATAAAGGGCCTCATTACACGGATGGGGGTGGACCAAGGTGCTATTAGCACCTTGGTCCATGCCGGTAAAATACCGGCACTGCCTTGGTGGAAAGGGGAATTACCGCCCTATTCCAAGGTTGGTGGGGCGGTACTTCCCGCTTCCCCCATTGCCCTTCCCCATTCCCATTTTTGCCCCATAGGGCATAATGGGAATGGGGAAGGTGCTAATTACGGCAACCCAAATTGCGGTACCGTAATTAGCTCCCTGGTCCCTTTATGGGTTGGTTTTTAACACCTGCAAAAAGCAGGCATTAAATTCCCCAACCCGCAAAGGGACCTCGTAGTAAGGCGGTAAGATTTTACCGGTACCGGTAAAATACCGGTACCGGTAAACCCTTACCGCCTACCGTGTAATGAGGCCCAAAGACATGCCATTGTCTTTAAAATAAACCACATTACCAGAATCAATGTTCTCATTTTTACAAAAGAACATGGCAGCTCTAGTCATAAAAGCAAATATGCCTCGGTTCATTAACCACCCAGGAATATTTTGTTGAGGAAAAAAAACAGAACTATTGTCCCATATTGCCCTAGGTACTAAACCAGAAAAATAAAACCTTGGCATTTGGAAGCATGTTTATTACTGCTTAAACCAAGTGTTCCAAATCTGCCAATTAAAGAAGGGCACTGACATAGCCCACAATGCAAAACAACTACATGTGGACTGTTCACCCTGCCCATATATCCACAAACATGTACAATTCCCTGCTCATTGAAGGCAGGCACAGTGCTCCACACCACCTCCACTCCTTTAACATCAAAATTGTTTGCCACATTCCTGCATTTAGCATACTGCTCCAAAACATGCACAAACATATCTCCAACCACCAACACCCTGACTTTCTCCACCTCTGCCATCTTCACTACACACAGCCTCTTTCAACACAAACCACAACCTCAACATCTGATTGGCTGATCCCTACAGTTCCCTTTCCATTCTGGATTTGCTGAGAAACCCCGGATGTGTCACGCCCTGTCCACGGACAGCCGCAGTGTCCGCGGAGTGCGTAACAATGGGGCAGCCTTACTACCCTTTCCACTTCACTCTCTGCACCATTTCCTCATCCACCAATCATATCCAAGAACTCTAAATCTAACTCCATCATCACAGATCAGCACTTTAGATGTACTATTGATCACTCTCAGTACAATTGGCTGTGACTGCACAGGACCTACAGCAAAACTACTATAAAACTCCTCAAGATTTCTACTTGCAGTTTCATGCACATCCACATGCATGAACAAAGACTACAGGTATGAATATGTTCTACACAGTACATGTACAGCTCTTCTAGGAATACATATAAACAGAGTGACTGCCACTTACCCTCTATAAACTGTAAAATGAAGTTACTGTAATTTCTCCCATCTGCTATGATGAAGTGTCACTTGCAAACCTGTCTGCTCTCGATTTTTGTTTTTGCACACACTCATCTTTTCATATTAAAAGATGAGAGAAATAACAGTATAATTATGAAAAAGGCTGTCTAGTGTGTTATAGAATTACACGCAGCCAGGATGAGTACATGCACCTTCATTCATGCACACACACAGACAATATCATTAGAAAGGCTCCCAGCTGAAACAACACCACTGCCTCTATATGAAATCCTTCTGCTTTATTTCCCACACCTTCACAAATGCATACATTGCATTCTTTTCCGTACAATTTCTGCCATTTACCCTGTAAAAATAGCAAAAAATGCATATGATTATTTCTTCTATCTCTTAACATCCAATAACATGCCTTAAAAAAACAAGTGTGCTCTATACGTTTACTATTATACTCATTTCTAAAACATATTTAACTAACAGATTCTAAGTAAAATATAGAGGATGCACATAGGCAAAGGAAAGTGCATGTGCATACTATGCTCAGTTATAAGAAAACACTACTACTACAAAAACAAAAAAATCAATGTCTACATTAACAAAAGTGCTATAAATGTTTCCATGTGTTAATTCCGCCGCAAAAATATTGCGATGCAAAAATATTTTAAGGGTTTTTTTTAAGGGTTGTGCATGATTTCTCTCCTGTTTTTATAAGGTTCAGAAGGACTCTGCGGCGGAACATTTTTTGTAAAATATATTTTTTTGGTATGGTTACTTGCCACTACATCAAGATTTATAGGTGCAGCGTTAGCAGTAGTGGTAGCTCAAGTCTTGTTAATCACTTTCTGTTTCATTATACATTTTGATAGAGGAGGCAAAGTTTCTGTACTTGAAGCTTGTTTTTTTCGGTTATTGACTGTATTAGCTGTTTTGTTTGAACTTTTTGTACAAAATCCGCTAGAGATGGGTGCTTATTTTGGACACTTTTATTTTGATTTGCTCTACTTCAGCGTTGCTTTCTACAGAGTTGCTTTTTGGTAGGCATTCTTTGGGGTCTGTTGGAGAAAAAAAGAAAGTGTGGGTTGGGCTGTTGTGCAGTGTATGCGTGCTTTGTGCATGAGTGTCTGAGTATGAGGGAAAGGATGTTTGTGGAGGTGTGTGATTGTGCAGTGGGCAGCTACATCAAGTTGGAAAGGCTATTCTTGTATTTGTGTGTTACTATAATGGGCTTCAGGTGACAATATAAAGTATGCAGCTGTTAAGGGGAAGCACTAATACTACATCTAATGGCAGAGGGTTAATACACTTGTTTGTTCTACAAAACCAAAATGTTAGTATGTTAGAGTAACAGTTAGAATATTATGTTAGTATTGTACTTACTATTTTGTATGGAAAGAGTATGTTTCTTCTAGGTTCTTGTTCATACTTCAGACGCGGCTGCTTTTCTGGAGAGTGGTCTTCACTGCAATTGTAAATGAAAATAGTTAGTGAATATGTGTGTTTATAGGGTATTGCTACATTATATCCCCAACAAAAATATCACCGTAAATATGGCTGTTTGGTTTGCCATAGGCAATATTTTGGGGGGGATATTATGTGGGAGAGGGAGTTGTGGGGATGTGCCATGCACATTAAAAAATAGATCAATCTTTAATTGTCTTAGTAAATGGTGTACCTACAAAAGACGAAATAAATTTGGCAACAACTTGTGGACTTACATAAAGTTAGACAAGCCCTGCAATATCTAAAAAAAACAATGAATACTACAAAGAAATAAATATTGAAGAAAACCAGGGAGAAACCATTGAAATAATTCAAGATTCACCAGAAACCGGTCAATTTCAACTTCTAAATCCTGCTACAGAATCCAATAATGTAGACCATTATACAAGTCATCCTTTACACTCTAAAGACAGTATAGATGATGCACTGGAACCGTACCAAATGCAACAAGCCAAAGGATCTCAAATCAGCATATGGGAAAAAAGTATAGAAGCACAGGCCTTTCCTCTACTCTTTCCTACTGGAAAAGGAGGAAGGTACAATGATAGACCCACACAGATAACAGCATCAGAATATCGATCATTACAAATGTATTCTGGCGACCTCAGATTCAGACAAAACGTGGAATACATATTCCACCTTCTCTTTGAAAGTGAACTAGCAACTATGCTACCGGGTTACAGACACATTACAATCAGGTACCCATTTTCAAAATACATCAGGTGCTCAATTATTACAAAAGGTGTAAGAAAAAGATGAGGTTTTACAATCAAGTATTACAAATCTTTTAGTAAACATGCATGGTACAAAAGAATTCTGGTTCCGATGTCATGGAGATGTACTCTGTATCATAAGAAACCTTGGCCCACCCACTTGGTTTGTTACATTAAGTTGTGCAGAATATGCATGGGAAGATTTACACGACTTCCTACGCATAGCAAACAAAAACAAAACAAACATAGATATAAAACCACCAGGAGAACTCTGCTCTCTAGATCCTGTAAATGTATCAAGATATTGCCATCATCACTTCATTGCTATGCTACACTTTATTTGTAATAACACTATTCCTCCCATCAGAGAAGTTCAACACTTCTTTTGGAGAAAAGAATACCAAGCCGGAGGAGCACCACACATCTGCATGCTATTATGGATTAAAGATGCTCCTAAATTTAGTCAGGACAGTGATGCCAATGTTTTACAGTTCATCCAAAAATATGTCACTTGTGAAATCCCTTCACAAACAACACATAGGGCTTCATTAGGACCCTGGCGGTAGCCGTGACCTTATTAAGGGCACGGCTGCTGCCGGTAATGTAATGTTACCGGATCCATGGAATGGGCAATTACCGGGTCATGCCGACCTTGGTGGACCCGGTAATTGCCCATTCCATGGATCTTATAAAAATTAACCCCCATTCCCATTTGAGCCCTATAGGGCCCAATGGAAATGGGGATCACACTATCAATGGGCCTGTTAATGATGGGCCTGTTATTAGCATGCTGGTCCCATCGCGGGTCTAGCGAAGGACGACTGGTCTGACCAGATGTCCCGAGCGGGTCCCGTGAGGGAACCCCATAATAGGGCGTAATGGGTTTAACGGCGCCGGCACCTTTACCGGCGCCGTTAAACCCATTCCGCCCGGCTGGTAATGAGGCCCATAGTGACCTTCATGCACAAATTGTACAATTACAAAGACACAAATGTTGGAAAATGTTGTCGCAAATATAAAAAAAAAGGGAAATACTACACCAAATGCCGCTTTGGTTTCCCTAGTTTCAGCAACTGGTCAAGTAAACAACTTTATGTCTTCAGTCAGACATAGTGTCAAAGGTAAATCACCTAAGAACACATATTAATTAAATGAACAGAAGAATCAAAAATACATCAATGATTACAATGCAATCATTGCCCTCCTATGGAATGTAAACATAGATGTGCAGTAAATTGCAGACATTTCCACTGCAGTTGCACAATATGTCACAGCCTACTTAACCAAAGCAGAGAAATCAGAGCTTCAGGACCTCTTTGATGACATACCATCTGACAAAACACTATCACAGAATTTGTACAGTTTAGGCATAAAAATGCTCTCTTGTAGAGAATGTGGCTGCTATGAAGCTGCACACTGTTTAACCGGTACTGCCTTGTATGGAAAATCTGACAATATAGTATGGCTAAGTCTTGGTCCTGCTAAATCTAGAAAACGAGTTCTCAAATCATATGAGGACATAGAAACAATAGCCAAATATGATCCCAGCAGCCAAGTAATTTTGAAAATCAATTTACTTGACACATACTACCCAAATAGGAGTACCACTTTGGAAACCATGTAGCCCAAAATTCACATACAAAAATAATATTAAACCAGATGAAAAGAAAGGTAGATACCGAGTTGTAAATTGTGAAGGCAGCTTAGTGAAACTTACCAAACACAGCTTAATTAATCATATCGAATTGTCATTAAAACCTCCTCAACATAAAGAACTGTATTACATGTCCCTGCTACAACTTTTTAAACCATGGAGAAAAGAAGAAGAGTTACTGGATACATATTACTCATATGCAGGCGCTTTCAAAGCAAATAAAAGCACTATAACAGACGTAAACTTTACACAGTACCAAACAATGTTGCACAATGAACAGCAACACGAAGAAGAACTCCAGGCACAACTAGAACTGGACACTCCCGACAGTAGTCAACCTTCTGTAACAGAAGCCAAGAACCACTTGGACAGCCACTAATAGCAAATGAGGCAGAAAACAGAATGTGTAAGCATGACCAAGCTACAGAAGACTTTGCTGTACTGAAATCACAACTGAACAATGAACAGCATAGCATGTTCCAAGAAGTAACAAAACAAATTAAACATGATGTGCAACATGAAAATGAAAACTGTACCTGCCAAGACTGCAAACCTATACTGCTATACGTGAGTGGTCAAGCTGATTAATGAAAAACATTCTTAATCAAAATCATCAGCAAGTTCCTCCAACAATTGACAAACAAGAAACTGTCAGCTGTTGTAACTGCCCCCACAGGTTTAGCTAGCAACATCATAGGCGGTGTCACTTTACACTGATTACTACTCCTTCCAGTAGAACACCAAAACAAATTAGACTATTACAAACTTTCTACAGAAGCTGCAATGGAAGTACGCAGAGTTTTGAAAAAAAATGAAAATGGTACTAATAGATAAAGTGAGCATGGTCTCCAACCTAATGTTGGCCTTGATTCACCTCAGATTAGAAGAGGTACTCAAAACAAACTACGAAGAACTGTTTGGAGGAAAACACATTATTGTTTTCGGAGATCTTCTTCAATTGACACCAGTGAAGGGTGAAACTATTTTTAAAACCTGAGGACACAAACTCTGCCGTAAAACTATTAGCAGCATAGGAAATGTCAACCTTTGGCAGCATTTCCAATACACAGAATTAACAGAGAACATGCGCCAATCTACAGACCTCACCTATGCCAACATTTTAAAAAGTATCAGAGTTGGTGAACTATCTCAAGAAGCACAATCAATATTAAAAACCAGGCGCATCCATGAATTCTATGGCCATAGCTCATGTGCTACTGATGTCATGGAACAATTAGCACACAAAAATGTCAATTGTATTTCCTTGATGCCAACTCTTGCAAGCTGTTCAAAATTAAATCAAACAATGTTGAACAATGAAATGCAACCAATAATTGAAATTTCCTCCACAGATAAACTGGACATACATGGAATGACACTACCCATGTGTCAACAAGCCACAACAACTCTATCTCCAACAGAGCTGGTTTGGAGAAAATAATAAAATGATCTTAAAACTGTAGATTAATGCTTAAACGTAACCTTGATGTGTAGCAAGGACTAGTTAATGGAGCACTTGGTACAGTTGTTGGCTTTCAAACATACCTATGTGACAACAACATTCCGTTTCTCAATATTCTCTTTGACAAACTATCAGAAGTTAAAAGGATAGGACGCTCAACAGCCCGCTTCCTTCTTTTCAAAGACATGTATGTACGCAGAGAACAATTTTCACTAACTCTAGCATATGCAGTTACCATTCACAAATCACAAGGTCTTACCCTAGATAAAGCAATGATAGATATTGGTAGCACAGTCTTTAAAGAAGGCATGAGATAGCAAGGTCTGGAATGCAACTCCCCCCGTATGTAGTTCACTTCCAAGAACAGAAGCGCCGTGTTCTATTCGATAACCGAAAGATGCCTTTGCACTCACAAATTGCAAATTGTTACTAGAATAGATGTTTGAAGGTGTCATAGTGGTCAGAGATGTCCATCATCACACCAAGTTCAATGAAACCCAATAAAGGGGGGTGTTAAACATGTCATAGCTGATTGTTTGATATGCATTTTGTATATATGTAACTGATGTACGTAATTCACTCTCTTGCGTCCCTCGAGGTCTAGAGATACACGTCGCAGGGCGTGAGACCGAGTTGGCCAACTGAGACTTTTTTTTGCTTTGCAATGAAACCCTAGCTTTGGGAATACAACCTTGTGTCTGGAGTCTCTATCGTGTGTGGTGACTTGCTTTGTTTTCTATAGACGTCAGGGTCCCCTAGGGGTCCCTTTCAAGATGGCACCCGAATAGGGACCCTCCCCCACTTGTTCCATCGCGCAACATTGTATTTATTTATTTATTTAAATTTGTATAGCGCGCAAGCAGCCCAGGGGCATTGAGGCGCTGTTACTTGCATGAGCTTAGTTACAGGCATGGTATCAGTAAGAGGCATATTACAGATAGGAAAAAGCAAGGTTATCATTACAGATTATGCGGTTGGTCAATACAACTTAAGCAGTGGGTCCTATGGTTGGTGTTCATGCTGCTGCGAGGGAACTTATGAGAAGAGGGTGGTTTTCAGTGCTTTGCGGAAGGCTAGGAGGGAAGGCTCACTGCGGATGGTGGGAGGTAGGGCATTCCAGTGAGTGGGTGCGAGATAAGGGAAGCTGGATCCACCTGCACTGGATCTTTTTACTAGTGGCACAGAGAGCATGTTGGTGTAGGGTGATCTTGTTGGTCTTGTAGAGGCGACGGAGTGGATTCTTTGTGAGAGGTAGTCGGGGGCAGTGAGATGGATGCATTTGTGTGTCAGTGTGAGCGCTTTGAAAATTATGCTCTCCTTTATTGTGAGCCAGTGGGCTAGTTTTCTGGCTTCCGAGATGTGGTCCCTTTTGGCAATACCTTGGGCTGCTCGGAGAGCACTATTCTGGATGACTTGTAGCCTCTCCAAATTTCTTTTTGAGGTTCCTAGGAAGAGTATGTTGCAGTAGTCTAGCCTGGAGCCGGTGATGGCTCTGGCTATGTTTGTGCAGTTCTCTTTGGAGAGGAAAGGCCTGACTGCGTTGATCAATTTTGCATGATATGCGGCTGAGGAGGCAATGGCGTTGACTTGTCTGTCCATGGAAAGGTTAGAGTCTAGATAGACTCCAAGAGTTTTGACTGAGTCTGAAACAGGTATTCAAGTTTTTTTAGCGTTTCGGGGGAACCTACCAATAGGAGTTATGTCTTGTCAGAGTTGAGGCATAGTCCATTGTCTGCCATCCAGGCTTGGATGGTGTTGTAGAGGTTGTTAAGGGTCATGGAGTCAGTGTCGTAGTTGCCTGTGAGGGTAAGGAGGATCTGGGTATCGTCCGCGTAGTTAGTGTAGGATATACCCATAGCGTCGAGGATGCGGAAGAGGGGTCGTGTGAAGATGTTGTAGAGTGTGGAGGAGAGGCATGAGCCTTGGGGCACGCCAAAGAGTATGATAGTGGGTGAGGCAGAGGCTAGATCGGAAAATACTTGCATGGTTCTGTCTTGTAGGAAGGATGTGATCCATGCTGTGGCGTCAGGGGAGAACTTGGCAGTGGAGGAGAGATGATGGCAAAGGACGTCATGATCTACGAGATCGAACGCTGCAGATAAGTCAAGGAGTAGGAGAAGAGCTGGTTTGCCCATGTCTCTGGCATCGTCCATTTGGTTTTTCAGGTCAAGTAGGGCGGTTTCAGTCCCATGTCTAGGGCGGAAGCCAGATTGACGTAGTCCCAGGAGTTTGTTTTCTTCGATGAAGTGATGAACCTGCAGATAGGCTGCTTTGTCCAGTATTTTGAGGAGGAAAGGGACAGTGGTGATGGGTCTATAGTTGTTGGGGGAGGTGGGGTCGAGATTTGGTTTTTTTAGGAGGGGGCCGACCCATACTTCCTTGAGGGAGGTGGGGACTTTCCCTGTTGCAAAGGAGGCATTAACAAATGCTGTCAGGAAGGGAGCAAGTGGCTGGGCAGGCATCACCTTTACAGTTGGATGCTTTGATGTTCTTCATTATGTTAATGATGTCCTTTTCCTGTATGGATTGGAAGGAGAAGGGTTGGGGAGGGTCTTGGGCTGGTGGTGGGGCAGGGATATGAGTATTGGGCAGGGCTTGTTTGGTAGCTAGTATTTTGCTTTGGAGGCGGCTCAGTTTTGTTAGCATTGCCGTTTGAATTTCGTCGCACCAGGCTTTGTCTTTGGTGAAGTTCTGGGGGGTGGGAGTAGGAGTCTCTAGCTCCCTAAAAATTGCAAAGATTTCTTTTGTGCTGCATTGGGCTTCCGAAATTCTGGATTCAAAAGATTTGGATTTTGCCCCGGTGATAGCTTTTTTGTACTCCGTAGAGCAGGCTTTAAAGATCAGCTTGTCTTTGTCAGTGTGGGAAGTTTGCCACTGAGTAAGTGCTGCCTTTTTCTTGTTACGGAGTCTGGGGTGAACCAGGAGTTAGAGTGGGTGGTGGGTTTGTATTTACGGGGTTTTAGTGGGGCAATGGAGTTGATAGCTGCTTTGATGGCAGCATCGTAGGTTGATGCAAGAGTTTCTGGGTCTGTGGAAAAAGGTGGTCTGAAGGCTGGGCCTTGGAGGAAGGGCAGTAGTCTTTCCTTAGTGAGCTGGCGGGAGCTTCTTGTGAGGCAAGGTGGTAGGGGTTGGGGTGGCGGGGAAGAGGAGCTAGTGGTGAGGATGCTAAATGTGATGATATGGTGGTCGGCCATGGGGTAGGAGTGTTTCCAGTGATGATGAGTGGGCAGTTGTGCTGAGCAATCCAGTCGAGTGTTCTGCCCTGAGTGTGCGTTGGGCTAAAGATGGTGTTCTTATAGCCTAGTGTTGTTAGGGCTGAGTCAAAGGATTTGGCTGCTGGGTCCTTTTTATCCTGGAGGCCTAGGTTGACGTCCCCAAGGAGAATGGCTTTCGAATGTTTTTTGAGGTTGTCAGATAGAAGATGGATGAGGGAGGCTTGGAAGTCTCCTGTTTGGCCAGGAGAGCGATAGACAATATGAGCGGTAATGGTACAGTTGGGGGAGAGGATAATTTTGACTTGGAGGTAGTTGTTGTTGTTGTGTAGGGATTTTTCTACCTTTCTAATACTATAGCAGTCCTTAGCGATGATTGCGACACCTCCACCTTTAGAGGGGCGATCCTGTCTGGTGATGGAGTAGCCAGAAGGGAGTGCCAGGGAGAGCGCAGGGCCAGAGGCCTCGTGTAGCCAGGTTTCAGATATCATGAGCAGGTCAAGGTCATGGGTGGTTATGAGGTCGTGGATGTCTAGAGCGTGGGCGCTGATGGATCTGGCATTGATCATGGCGCATTTGAGGTGGGGTTCTGTTACGACTAGGGAGGGGTATGTGGGAGGAGAGGGTAAGGTGATGGGCATGGTCGGTGTGGAGTTGGGGGCTCCGGTGATGTTGTGGTGGGTGGCAGTAGAGGAATTGCATATCACACATTTTGCACTGGGGGGCACAGTTTCAGTGGTGGTGGGCACAGGTGAGATCACATTTGGCACAATAGCATTCACAATGGGGGTAGAAGAATTGCATATCACACATTTTGCACTGGGGGGCGCAGTTTCAGTGGTGGTGGGCACAGGTGAGATCACATTTGGCACAATAGCATTCACAATGGGGGTAGAAGAATTGCATATCACACATTTTGCACTGGGGGGCGCAGTTTCAGTGGTGGTGGGCACAGGTGAGATCACATTTGGCACAATAGCATTCACAATGGGGGTAGAAGAATTGCATATCACACATTTTGCACTGGGGGGCGCAGTTTCAGTGGTGGTGGGCACAGGTGAGATCACATTTGGCACTTGAGAAAGGCAGAGAACGGCGAGGACGGGACGATTGAGCCGGGATCAAGAGGTGTTTGGGCGCCCTGTAAAAGTGATGAGAGACTCCTTTGCAGATCTGCACACATCTGATCCCTGATCGACGTGCCTGGCTAGAGAACAAGGAGGCGAGGGTCCCGAAACGAGGCAGAAGCCAAAAAACGCAGACACAGCGTCCTTTGGTGCGTCAGTATACAGACAACTTGATTTATCAGGTGTGTCATTCCCCAATTCAAAGCATCCTGATATTGGTTGAGAGTTGACTTTGCAAAATCAAACGCCCTAGGTAAGGTTGATTAACCAGGGGGAAGGTTGAAACATGCCTGGGATATTGTCCATCCTAGCAGGGTTTTTCCGCTGTGGTAGACAATCTTTGGAAGATGGCCAAATTGTACCACCTGTGGGAACGCCGGCGTATGAGATGTATGTGAAGTATGGAGTGGGTGCGATAATATTCTGTGAGACTTGGCATAGGCAAACCAGAAAGCAACAAGACCATCAGTGGCCGATTAATGGTAGTTTTGAGATAGCTAGGATAGACAACCTCGAAAGGGTTTTGATAAGAAATAAAGCGCGTCCTGCAGCATTTGAGACTATTAAAGACTGGAGAAAGGAAGCAATGCTCCGATTTAAAAGCAGAGCAAAGCATGCGCGCAGGCATAAATCGAAAGGTGAGGTAGCAGAAGAAAAAGAAGAGGAGGAGTGGACTGAGAGTCTAAGAAGGGCAGGCAGGCGTGACCAGTTTAATATAGAAAAGATATACTTACAACGAGAATTACACATAGCAGATGAATTAATAGAAAATATATTGACCCATACAAAACAAGGCCCAAGATCAGAAGTAAGACCAGACATGTCAGTAGCTATTGCCCAGACCCCGCCCGTAGCTCAAGCTCCCCCTCCGGAAGCTCAAGCCCTCCCACAGCCACAGACCACGCACGTAACACTTCCTATTAGCCAACCAAGCCCACAACAGACACTCCCTGTTCCCATTGTCCCATCCGCACCTCCCGCCTTAGACACAGACTCAGTACTGTCCGTTCCTCCCGGGGTTGAAGTTGAAACCGTGGGGGCAAGAGGCGTTACTGACCAACGGGGGTGCACGAGGGTAACCCACAGCGCAATCAGCAAAGAAAGGAAGGTGGAATTGCAGCAACAGGCAGAGATGTATATAGACGGGAATGATGGGACGGCAACATTGGCTTCGATATATGAATTCCGTAGAAGCAACGAAAGACAGGTAGTGTTGGGATGCATGGGCTAATATTTGGTGGAGAAATGGAAACAGCTAATTGGGAAATTACCACCGCAGCGATTGTTAGATTTGAATGCATTAGCATGCTTTAGGGAGAGGGATGTATATAGACTTTTTGAGCTTAGAGATGAATTAGAATGATTATGTCAAAACGTTTACTGCACCTGTCAAAGTGTTTACTACACCTGCATACAGGAGTAGGGAAGTCGGGAGACCTGTGGGGAAAAGGGGTCGCATAATGAACGGCAGCAATTACCATCACCGGGGCAGAAGGAGATGGTGAACGAATTATCGTTGCTAAAACAGGTGAGGGCAGACTTGATAGAATGTCTAATTAGAACACAGGTACTATTGCAGCAAGTAACAAGACATAATATAGGGCGAGGGAACGCACAAGGAAGGAGTAATTCGAATATGCATGGGGGAACAGTGGGACCGAATCAGTGTGCATATTGTAAAGAGGAAGGACATTGGCGAGCGCAATGCCCGCATCTACAGAATAGAAATGGGTCTGGTCAGAGGAAACAGCATAGACGACACCCAGGAGCGAATGGACCAAATAGGAATAGTATGCAGCAGCATCATAATAACAGAGGTAACCAAAACCAAGGCCAAAACCAAAATGCCCCAAACCAGAGTCAGGGACAGCAAAATGAACAATATGTAAATCAGAGTGGGGGAAATAGAGGGAAGAGTGGAAATGTTTTCGATACACAGCCAAACACGTATTACAGTAATAGTAATGATTACACATCGGACGATGTGTTATTTCCCCAATAGGACAGCCCAGGACAGGGGTCGGAACCAGTGTCTATTCCCGTGAATCAGAGAGGACCCTATGTAGAAATGAGAGTCGCGAATGAGGAGCACTGCTTTCTTGTAGATACAGGAGCACAGAAATGTTCAATAGACCATCACTTGGTTCCGGATATACCACTGGCAGGGCAAAAGAATATTTCCGTAGGGTTCGCAGGTACACCAGTCATAAACCCAGTGTCCAAACCAGTACCAGTTACCATAGGACCATTTACTGAACATTGTCCTTTCCTTCTAACAGAAAATTGTGGAGAAAATTTGTTGGGATTAAATTTGTTGAAAAAACTAGGTTCTGTTATACATTGCACGGCAGACAGAGTGTTTCTAACGATATGGCCACACAATGCCCTTGCGTCAGAATTCATGTCTGAAGCGTTACCAGGGGAACTAAGTAAAGTACCAACCTGTATATGGGCAATGCATGACAACGATGTGGGATGTTTAAAGATAGAGCCAGTAAAGATTATTTTGAAAGAAGGTGTTACCCTACCGCGAATGCCCTAATACAAAATTTCGGTTGAAGGTGAGAAAGGATTGAAGAGTATTGTTACTGATTTGGTGAAATTAGGGGTAATCGAGGAAATCACAGGCAGTACATGCAACAGCCCGATTCTTCCGGTTTATAAAAAAGGAGGTAATGAGGTACCACACCGTTTCATAATTGATCTACGCGCATTGAATAAGGTAGTAGATCCGCCACTACAATATTGACAATGATACCTGTTTCAGCAGAATATTTTAGTGTAGTAGATTTGAAAAATGCATTCTTTAGTATTCCAGTGGACAAGGACAGTAGATATTTGTTGGCGTTCACATTAGGAGGACGATCATTTACATTTACGCGGATTTCGCAAGGTTACACGGAAAGTCCAAGTATTTACAGTAGAGCATTAAAAGAACAGCTAGACATGCTGGAATTACCCATGGGTTGTGTACTTTTGCAATACATAGACGATCTATTGCTAACTGCAGACACCGAGGAGATTTGTAAAGAAAGCACTGTATTACTACTGTCAAACCTAACGGCACATGGCCATAAAGCTAGTTTGAAGAAATTTCAAAATAATCGAAAGGAGGTGGTTTATTTGGGCTACCTACTTTCGAAAGGAGGGAGAAGACTAACGCCAGAACGCATAGAAAGTATTTCTTGTATGCCTATTCCAAAGACACAAAAAGGAGTCAGAGCCATAATAGGCATGGCTTCATATTGCCGACAATGGATTGGTAATTTTGCGTTAATTGTGAAACCGTTAGTGAATTTAACTAGAAAGGATCCGGTTATGCCTTTGCAGTGGGATGAGGAATGTCAGAAAACATTTGATGGATTGAAAACTGCATTATGCTCGGCTCCAGTTTTGGGTACGCCGAACTATGAATTTTTTTTTTAGACTATTTGTGAGTGAACATGAAGGATGTGCATTGGCAGTTTTGACACAGGAACACGGTGGAAGAAATAGGCCGTGCGGCTATTATTCTTCTGCGTTGGACCCTGTAGCACGCGCACTACCACGATGTTTGCGATCTGTCGCGGCGGCTACTGCGTCAGTGTAACACATGGAAGGGATGGTATTGGGGCACACTTTAATTCTGATGGTGCCACATGGCATAGACTTTCTATTAAATAGGACACAGACGCAACACCTCACCTCTGCAGAATTAATGCCACTGACCTTAAAAGAAATTGGGAAGAATGAATCACCCCCCCCCCCACAATTGCTTAATGGTCACTGAGGAAGAAACCAAGAGAAGAGTTGATTTAAGTGATATTCCACAGAAAGAGCCAGATGGAGAGTTATTTTGTGACTGCTCATGTTTTAAATTACCATATGGCACGACAACTGCCGCATACGCTATCACTACCCTAGAGAGTGTTGTACAAAGTAAAATAATCCCCTATAATTCAGCATAAGCCACGGAAATAATAGCATTGACCAGAGCCTGTGAGATTTCTGAAAATTTGAATGTGAATATATATACTGATAGTCAGTATGCTTTTGGAGTGGTTCATAACTTTGGTCGACTCTGGGCTGAGAGAGGGTTTCTGACATCACATGGTGCCAGAATTCAACATGGCCCTTTGATTGTACGATTGCTGTCTGCACTCACGTTTCCAAAGCACCTAGCAATAGTGAAATGCGAGGCACATAAAAAAGTAACATGCAAAGTAGGAGAGGGAATCGCGTTTGCAGACAGAATTGCGAAACAAACTGCTACTGATTTGAATACCAAGATGATGACGGTTCAGACAGAGGAAGTACCCTGTATGATAGAAGATGGAGTTGCGACTGTCAAAGAAATGCAGGCCGAGGCGACGGCCGATGAAATACAGGAATGGGCAGAGGGATCTGCTGAGTTGGATCTGGAGGGTTGTTCGGTGGACAAGGGAACTGAAAACTGGATGTTGCCAAATTCGTATGTGACTGCAATGGTCACAATGTCCCACAGCTGTGCCAAGAAAATAATACAGCACCTATCTACAGTTTGGCAGAATGTAAATATAAAAAAGAATGCAGAGAGGTTGGTGCAGAATTGTATCACGTGTTTACAACACAATGTAGGAAAGGGAACAGTGACTCCAACAGGCAGTTTTGGCCCGCCCTCCATGCCGTTTGAGGTAGTTCATTTTGATTTCATAGAGATGGAGAGGTGCCAAAACTTGAAATACGTCTTGGTGGTGATCTGTGCATTCAGTAAGTGGCTGGAGGCATATCCTTTGAAAGACTGCACAGCAATGAGTACGGCAAAAATAATGTTGAAGGAGTACTTTTCCAGATTTGGCTTGCCCCGAGTCCTATGGTCTGATAATGGACCGCATTTTGTGAGTACAGTGGTATTACAGATATGTGCTGGTCTCCAGATTGATAAAAGATTCCATAGTTCAAGGCATCCGAGTTCTGCCAGTCTTGTGGAGAGGCACAACGGGATTCTTAAATCAAAGATTAGCAAGATTTGTGCGGGAAGCAAGTTGAGTTGGGCGGATGCATTACCAATAGCACTATTATGCATGCGCACGTCTGTACAGGCTAAAACTGGGCTCTCCCCGTACGAAATCGTAATGGGGAGGCCGGCAAATGTTTGGTGCGCACCTCAGCCAAAATGACTTAGTGAGATATAACATCCTGTGCTGAGTACTTATTGTGGCCTTTTAATGCAGAAATTGCGTTTGATTCATCAGCAGGTGCAGGAGGCATTACCAGTGAGATACACCGCTCGAGGGCACGCGCTGGAGCCTGGAGACTGGGTGCTGCTAAAAAACTTTGAAAGAAAGTCATCATTAGCACCCAGGTGGCACGGGCCCCATCAAGTACTTTTGGCGACGCAAACGGCAATACTGGTGGATGGAAGGAAGTCGTGGAACCATGCCACCCATGCAAAGAAGATTCCAACTGCACTGAAAGACTTGCCTGACACTGATGACCGGAAACAGACAGCGGTCCCAGAAATGAAAGAAACTGTTGCCAGTAAGCAGCCAACTAATCTGCCAAAACGAGAAATGAAATTCTAAACAAAGCCTGAGACGATTGCCAAAGAGGGGGAAGGGCAAAGAGTGCCCCAACGTTGCCCAGCAAAATCGACATCACTGCTGACCGAAGCGAAATCTGCCTTGCAGATACCAGCAAAACCAAATTGTGTACCCCTTTGGTGCCCACCAGCACTTGCCAGCACGCCTAAGAATGGATCTGCATCATTGGCGCGGCGCACACCAGCACCTGCAGTAGCGCCACAGGCTGACTTCAAGCCTGAATCTGAAAGTGCACCGGCACTGTTCACGGATCATACGATACCAGGAGCAAGGTGATACAACCTGCGGCCTCGGGAGACAAAGTGATCCGCAGTTCTTTTTAGAGTTCATTTCAACCTCTGGTTCAACTCATGGACGGAGAAGGAACCAGAGGTGTATAGGAGAGAAGTGTGAGAATTGTGCAAGTTGGACAATTCAAGACTCCGGGCTCCTCGGTGCGATCATAAAAAGTACATGTGTCCAGAACCAGAACGGACAAACTGGGCTCACATGGTACTATGGCAAGTGAGATAACCGATTAACAGTACATGTGTCCTGAACCTGAACAGACAAACTGGGCGCACATGGTACTATGGCAAGTGAGATAACCGATTAACAGTACATGTGTCCTGAACCAGAGTGGAGAAGCTGGGCGCACATGATACTAAGGCGATAAGATAACTGATCAAAAGTCCTCTGAGCAGTAAAAGAGGGGACAAGTGATCTCGCCTAAAAACGAATAATCGAATCCAGGCTAAAAAGGACAGGCAGAACTGAACTGTGACAATTCCATTGAACTTATTAACATCAGAGCAAGCGCGACGAAGAAAGATATCCACAACGAACTTTGATAAAAAAAGAAGAAGGACGACGAGAAACATGCCGGGACCGGTTCCAGCCTCCTCCTGCACCACCACCGCTGAGAATGAGTAAGTTATAAAGACTATAAGTTTAAGAAAAACGCATGGTACAACAAATTGTATGCTGGTGCTAACGATGTGCTTTATGAGCGTGGTAGCACCAATATCGACAGCCCTAATATTATGGTGGGTAGAAACAATACACCCATTAGAAATGTTTTTACCAATAATTAATATATCCACTACTGAAAGCCCAGTTCAGGTGATCACTTATACCCTACCCCCAAAGGAAGAAAAACACAGGGAAGGTTTTGGAAATAACACCTTACTGCTGATAATGAAATGACACATGCAATCCTGAAGAAAACAAACTGCTGGGTATGTGCCCATTTACCACAGCATGCCGGGAAAGGAATAGGGTGGTATGTGCAGCCATTACCATTAAGTTCTGCATGTAGTGCATCTTTAGGTGCAATGTTCTATGGGAAATGGAATGAGAGTAATACGGGTCAAGTAGACAGAACCAGCATGAATGAGTTTGAGGAGATAATAATGAAGCCTGTGGGTTGTTCCATTTTCCATAAAGCACAAGTAGTAGCTCCAGAGCCCACGAGGAAAAGTACACGAAAGATAACATGACAAAATAGACGAGATAGATTGTCCCCACCAGAAAAAACATCTGTAATGACGTTTCGTGTAAGAACAGAAGGGGACAAAGATGCAATTCCCCATCTTACACAGTGAATTATAGCCAAAGAACTGTCCCTTGTTGTCTATAAAAGAAAGGTTCTTTTTCAGTTGCAACATGTACTGGTTGTATGAATACAGTGGTACTAAAATGGAAATAGAACCAGTATACGTAGGTGATCCAGTTTATTTTATATGTGGAGAGAAAGCATACCCTTGGTTGCCCAGAAACTGGGGAGGTACATGTTACCTAGGGCTACTGTTCCCACGAGTATTCCTCTTAGAAACAGCAGCCATGGCCAGATTATCCAAAACTAGAGTCAAAAGGACTGACAAAGGTGTTTTAATAGCAACTGATGTAGCGAAATCATTCATTACATTCTTAGGACAGACAATGAACCCCTATAATATAAGGCAACTGTCCAGAATCCTAAAAGAATACAATAAACACAAAAACAGATATATTATTTAACATGACGTTGGAAGAAAGAGGAATCTGGTTAATGACGCTGCAAAAAAGAATAGCTCTCGATGTGATCTTGGTTGATCGCTGGGGAATTTGCAAAATAGTGGGATCAGCATGTTGCGTTTATGTCGATGACTATTCCCCCACAATCTTTGAAGCAATAAAGAAAATGCACGTTCTAAGCTCTGAACTCCCTACTGGAGAAGGGAGCTGGGGAATAGGATCTTGGTTTTGGGGAATACTACGATCTTGGGGATGGAAGTTGATCTCAATATTAGTAGTGGTGTTCGGAATATTCCTAACGTGCTGTTGTTGTATACATTGTTTACCCATAGTTTGCGCTGAGGTAACTGAGGGATGTACGGAAGGATGCATGCATATGATAACAAAGAAAAAACAACCTCATGATCGAACTAGCCCAGACCCAAATGAGATGAGAGCAGTAAAAGAGTTGATGGCAATAGATACTGATGAAGACAATGATGTCCACGATAGCATGCAACACCCAGACATAAGTAATTCAGATTCATCCTCACTAGAGGAAGTTTCAATAAATAGATGAGACGTTTGGCATACGGCCAAAGGAGGGTTTGTCAGTCTAGAAATACTGTTACCTCTACTTTGAGACCGCAAACGCATTTTGGTGGTCGTGGGCCAACCGTCTGATGCACAATATGACAAAATATAGGTTTTTGAGTTTGCCAATGAACGGCCATTTTGATGTAACAAGAATCGCCATTTTGTTTTCTAACCATTGCTCATTGCTTTCTGTTCCTATTGCTTCGCAGTATATTTTCCGCTTACACTGCTCGACTGTGAAACATTGTTGTCTGTATGTGAAAAGGACAAGGCCGCAGGGCCGTGAGGATAACAAGAGTTCGCTGAAACACAAACGTAGGCAGCGCCAGGAAGAATGCCCGGCTCCCTCCCGAATGTAGCCTTAAAGCAGAGCTTCAGGGCATTTAATCATTTCACAGCTGCCAGCCAGTCTCGTTGTATGGTAGAATATGTTAGAATAATACCGCTAAAGGCTTGAATTATGCTTTTCTTACGGCCCCCCCTTTGCTGAGCCCGCTAGAGCATGTCGGCTCCCAGGACGCGAATAGCACCTGATAGATAGCAAGGACCGGAATGCAACTCCCCCGTATGTAATTCGCTTCCAAGAACAGAAGCGCCGTGTTCTATTCAATAACCGAAAGATGCCTTTGCACTCACAAATTGCAAATTGTTACTAGAATAGATGTTTGAAGGTCTCATAGTGGTCGGAGATGTCCATCATCACACCAAGTTCAAACAAACCCAATAAAGGGGGGTGTTAAACATGTCATAGCTGATTGTTTGATATGCATTTTGTATATATGTAACTGATGTACGGAATTCACTCTCTTGCGTCCCTCAAGGTCTAGAGATACACGTTGCGGGGCGTGAGACCGAGTTGGCCAACTGAGACTTTTGCTTTGCAATAAAACCCTATCTTTGGGAATACAACCTTGTGTCTGGCGTCTCTATCATGTGTGGTGACTCGCCTTGTTTCCATAGACATCAGGGTCCCCTAGGGGACCCTTTCAGCAAGTGACAGAAAACAGTAAGGTGCAAGGCAAAACAAGGATTCAGAGAGGGAATGTAGGACCTAGAAACAATGTGAACTCTAGAAAGTCACTAGAAAAAGATAACTGTTGCAAGTGACTGGAAATGATGTAACTAACAAAATGTAGCAAGGGGCTGAAACTAGCTAACAGTACAGCTGTACAGGAAACACACAAGATATAGAAGGCAGACCTGAAGGACTATGAAGTAGAATTAAGAACAAATGAGCAAACACAAGCAATATAAAAAGAGGCAGATTATACAAGAACTCTAAAGACTTAACAAAGCAGTAAAATATCAGAATAGGGAGCAGGGTTGAAACTGCAAGAACACAGAAAAGGGAACAGGGATTGAGGTTGCGGGAATACAGTGCAAGGAGCAGAGGCTGGAGACTCTAGGGGCAAAGAACACAGGGAGGGAGGCTGAAGGGAAACAGCCCACATAGCAGAGAGTGATGCTTTAGAGACACCGCAAAAGGGAAACACAAAGGGAGACTGGTTGCATGCAAAGGCTGGAGGAAGGACTGGAGAAAATGGAGAAAGACAGCATAGGGGCAAGGTCAGTAACTGGCAAGGCACATAGCGGAGTGATAAGCAAAGCAGACAACAATTCAGAATGGGTTTCAGCCAATGCACTACAACGAGCTTAAGGTCCTGGGAGATTATAAACTCTGCTAGTGGGGAATAAACCCATGATGGAGTAATACGAATGGGCTGCACACAAACAGCCACAGGTGTGATTAGTTCCAATCTTATGCAAGGTCT
The DNA here is from genome assembly GCF_040938575.1 of Ambystoma mexicanum. Lineage (NCBI taxonomy): Eukaryota > Metazoa > Chordata > Amphibia > Caudata > Ambystomatidae > Ambystoma > Ambystoma mexicanum. The sequence continues at coordinate 570,959,147 of NC_090930.1, read as the reverse complement.
TTGTGCGACTCTATGAATATGATGTCATTGGTTGAGAACACTGAAGTAGGGGTTCTTCAAATGTGGCACCTGTAGCATGTGTAGGTTTTCAAATCCTGATTATGACAAATTCAACTGTAATGAGGGAATGGAAATTAAAATTCATGATTTCATAAACTGTCACACCACATATGTGGTATATACGATCAAAGTACTATACGTGAACTATGTGTTCGAATCAGCGAACACATGTCATTTCTTGGCAGTCAAGACAGTAGAGTGCCATTAGCCAGCCACTGGCAAGAGTTACATCAATTGCGAGATAAAACTGACATCAGATTTATTGGATTACAAAAAGTGAAATGTAGTTGCTAAGGGGGCAATCAGAAATTGCTCCTTTGGCAAATGGAATCTAAAATGATTTGTAGATTACGATGTACCACCGTTGGTTTGCACAAGGAACATTAGTTGAATGTGTTTCTATAAAAATTGCTAACCAAAAGTGTACTCATATGAATATGTCAACTGTACTCTTATGGCAAAGAAAATTATGCATCAGCAACATATGATTTTTAGCTGCATACAATATATACTATTATGTGATACTTATGAGGTAATTGTAATTACCGACACTATGTTAGGTGTTCACTTTACTATATGACTTGGACATTGTCATGCCATTCTACATATGTTAACTGGGTCTCCAATTCATGTAATGCCAAGAAGTTAGATCTAACATATTTGCATTTTGTGATAGTGAAGTTGTGCATTTGGGCCACCGGGTAATGCCTGTACTTTAGTTAGGAGCCCACAATAAAGCTTGTTTGTGGTAGTTATGCCTACATTTAAATGATTCAATGTATTTCACAATTTCAATATCACTTGGTGGTAATTATAGACAGTTGCATCACTGTTATAGGTCCAGCCACAGACCCCAACATAGAGTGAGACAACAATACCAAGTCATTGAACTTCCAGCCATTAGGGAATAATCTAATCACTATGGAAAATGCTATGTGATGGATAGGATAGGGTAACTTAATAGATGGATATGAGCTTTAGTTCTAAGTATATGACACCCTACTCACGGAATAGTATAATCTTTCAACTTTAATAGGCACAAAGATACCACAATGTCAGTACTACAATAATATATATTTTGGATGGATAAGATCAAATGAAGAAATCTAACAGGGCACCCAGTTGTTAGATATATGTTGGGGTTATGTCTATTACTTTGTGTTTTATTATGGTGGTATTTGGTGGTATTTTTTATAGTGGTGAGACTGATTTCTGAATACTGCCTAATAATTATGTTTTACCAGGGTCACTAGCAACAAACAAAATACTGGACTTGATACACTTCATGCCTTCCCATGGTACCTTATGTACAATACCACACTACACCCTTTTGGCTGAGTTTCAACAAATGTAAAGCATGTAATTGAAATACTGCACAATCATTCAATCTCTCTAGATAAACAGTTCACAGTGGCTACTTTACTTTGAGATATTTATTACCACAAATCTGCATGTCAAGTGAAAGAGACTGAATGCAGAATAAATATAATGAGACTACATTACTTTTTTAATCTGTTTTTTACGGTAAAAAATAATTGTCCATATTACACAGAGTGACACTTATGTCCACGGTGTACATCACAGTGCAGGTACATTTCTTCTTGCAATAGCTTTCAGCACTTGATTTGTGCAAAGCCCTGACAATTGTTCTTGACCTCGTGAGACTTGGCAAGAAAAATACACTTTAAAAAAAAACACAGTAAGACTTTGAGAAGTACAAACAGAGTACAACATGCACATTAAACATAGAATCTCTAATAGAGCACCTAAAATGAAGTGAACTTCTCAATATTGGCTACCAGGTATCATTCACATCACCAGCGCCTCACTTAACTTCATGTTTAACTAGATTTGTTGGCAGTAGTCCTGACTCAGTTTGGCAGAGAAATCTTCCCCAGTCTTTCTGCTTGCCTCACACAGTGTCAACGCAGATAAGGATAACTTTAGCATCAGTCAGCCTGCCAGCAATGCCCAGCCAGACCTCTGCTCCTTCGTCTGCCAACGACCGATGAGGAATAACCCACTCTGCCTTTAATTAAACCCCCTGTCAATCTAGAAAGACACCTCCCGTTGAGCAGATCATCCCACTGAAATGGCACTTGATTTCATTGCTGAAGAGCAAAAAGATACATCTCCCTTGCATTCCTGCTCCAGTACAATGCCATGTTTTCAGTAGAACGGATCTTCACATTTTATTTTTAGTTTACCACCCAGCGCAGATTCGGCCTGCACGTTTAAATTCCCATTTTCAGAGCAACATGAATTTTTATCAATCTGCAACCAGCTTATTTCATCATTGACTAATTTGCACTAAGGGGGTAATTCATAGAAATCAGCACACAAGTGGCACACGCGGCTGGTGCACAGTGTGCATGTACGGCAGTCTGCGCCAGCCGTGTGCGCCAAAACCCATTTCAGCGCACAGCATATTCATGGATTTCAACATCCAGAACCAGCCGTGGCACAGAGTGGCGCAGCGATCATGCAGCATCGCCAGTTACGCCCCCAACCCTGCCCCGTGCGCCATAAATATTGCACAAATCCAGTACATGGTGCAAAGGCCAGTGGACCAGCATACAGCCCCCAACCACGAAAATGCGTGTAAAACTCCCCGCGCACCCCTCAGAATACACGTACCCCACTTGCGCCAGCGAAAAGGCGTGGGAAAAGTCCCCCTGTGGGGCATGCACTGGGGTGATGGGCTGCCTGTGGGGCATGGGGAGGGTGGATGGGCTGCATGTGTCTATTCTGAGGGGTGCGCATCGCTAGCGCGAGAGGGGTATGTACATTCTGAGAGGTGCCCAGGGACTTTTACACACATTTTCGCTAGAGTGAGAGGGGTACGTGTATTCTCCAATGCTTGAGGGCTAATAGGGAAAAGGAGCGAAAATGAGATTTAGCACATGGGGGATGAGGGACAGTAGGATAAAAACGATATTGTGAATGAAGAGAGTGAAAGGGTGTATGAAAATAAATCAAGGAAGAGAGAAAAGGGGGACCAAGCCATGGAGACACTTACAAACTGAAAAGAAGGAACAATATGAAAGGGACCCACTGCAGTGATGTGAGTGCAGGGGAGTTACACTCTCAGGAGAATAGAGAGATGAAAAGAAGAATAGAACATAAAGGAGCCAGGTGAGTAGCAGGAAGTCCAAGAAGAAGAGAACAGTAGAATAGTTGAGAAAGTATAAGCGTGAACACAAGTGTGTTGGTAACATCTAAGGAACAGAAGCGCCACACCTTCCAAACATTGAAGAGCTGGTGGCAGGAGTGGGCAGTTGTTTACATTTGAGAGGATAATGTGGCACAGGAATCCAGGAAAACACAGAGATTCTAAGTAGGTGAAGAGATGTTGAGAAAGGTAGTAGGGAAAGAGATAGAAGGGGATGATAAAGGGAAGGGAATTGTAGAGGCAGGGAATAAAAGGACCTCAATCATGGTGGGGTTTTGATGGTGGTAATGATCCGCCATCCAAGCAAATAGCAAAGAGATAGCATGTAAGAGTAGAGTACATAGAGGGATAGAAAGAGGATAATGAAAGTGATGTGTATCGCCCACATATATGTGGTGAGAAAGAATGAAGGAAAAGGTAATAGAAGCTAGGGGAATCGTCAAGAGGGAGAATTGGAGAAGATATAGACCTGAACTCTAGGGGATACCAAAGTAGAGAGAGGAAACAGAAGACTTCTGACCAGCCCAGGAGAAAGAATATGAACGATTAGTGAGGTAAGTAAGAAACTAGTCAAGGACAGAGCCCCTTAAACCACTGCAGGAAAGGGTGCAAAAAAGAGAGTGATTGAGCTTGTCAAAAGCTGCTTAGAGGTCGAGAAGCACCAGGAGAGAGGATTGCTTAGAGTAGCAAGCAGAAAGAAGAGAATAACAGGCAGAGAGAAGAGCATTTTCTAAAGAGTAAGAGGGGCAGATCCCAGATTTGTGTAGGGGAAGAAGAGAGGCAGTATTGACATGAGCAGAAATTTGCTAACCAACAATACCTTCCAGAGGTTTGAAAAGAAAAGGAAGGAGTTAAATCAGACTATAGTTAGAGGGGAGAGAAGAATCCAGAGAGGGTTTTTTACATATGGGGTGCATGGTAGCATGTTTAAATAAAGATGGCAGGTGGAGGACTGAAGAGAAAGATTAAAGAGAGTAGCAAAACACGGAAAGAGAAAAACATAGACTTTAGGAAAAAGAGAATAGGGAAGAGGGTCAGTAGGGGTAGCAGTTTATTTGGAAAGAAAGGAAGACATATCTGAGTGGAAGAGAGGATGAAAAGAAGACATAAGAGGGGAGGAGGAAATAGGGGGAGAAAAAGAGGAGGAGGAGGATGTGGAAGAAGGGGCAATAGAAGAGCAAAGGAGGATGACTTTTGAAACGAGTAAGAAACCACGTGTGAGGCAGAAAGCAAGGACAAAGAGAAGTAAGGAGGGGAAGTGGATGTGTTTCATTTTTTGAAAAGACAATGAGGATGAGAAGAAAAGAGTTAAGAAGATCAGTTGTTTATCCTAGAATATGATGAAATCACAGTCCCACTGAAGAGAAGAGAGAATACCAAGGTCAAGCAAAGATTGGAATTTCCACCATTGTCATTATGCATGGTGCAGAATACACTGGCAGAGTGAAGGGCAAGAGTAAGCCACAGTTTGATGGCTTATGAGATTGTGAGAAGAAGGAAAGAGGATACAGCAGGTCAAGAGTACCAAAGATTACCGAGGAACAAAGAGAAGCAAAACAGTCAGCAGAAACACTACGCTGAGTGTTGAGAGGAGGAAACAGGATGCAGATATGGAAATGGTGGTAATAAAGTCAAAATAGTGGAGATCCCATTGAGAAAAAGTGGGAGAAGAGGAAGGAGAAAGAGAAGAGGGAGAAGGGGTGAATGAAAAAGCGAGGAGTGAGTGATCAGATGTGTACTTGATAAGAGCAGAAACAGAGGAACGAGCTGATGAGGAGGAGAATAATATGTCTAAAGTGGACATGAGAAGTAGGAATAGGGACATTAACAAGATGATAAGAATCAAGAATGGTGAGTAGAGGGAGTGAAGAGTGAGGAGGACAGATGGAGATTAAAATCACCAAGGATACATAGAGGGGCAGAGCGTTAAAGGAGTGATGATCAAGATACTTGCATAAAGTGCTTACAGTGCTTATAGGACCTGGGGGATGGTAGATCACTGAAAAAGCATGAGAGAGAGGGTTGACGAAAAAGGAAAATTTGTAATCCAAAAATGGAAAAAGAGGAAGATTAGGAGGTGAAGATAAAATAGGATACGATTGGTAGAGAATGCCAACACCACCTCCTCGAGCAGTAGGATGGGGTGTGTGAGAGAAGGAGGTAGAAGTAAAGAGAGCAGCTGAAGTAATAAGAATCATGAGAGAGAGAAATATTTCTGTGATAATAAGAATATGAAAATGAAGACAATGAAAAGCATTGAGAACAGAATCAGCTTTATTACAAACTAGCAGAAGTACCCATTCTACGAACTGGTTCTGTAGAAAGACATGATATCACTGATCCTGTAGGTCGCTGTTCCGATTTTCTTGATGTGCTTTGCACCCTGAAGTAAACTAAACTGAGAATGGGCACATGTGTCTGGCTGACAGACCACAGAGTAGACTTTGGAGGGAGGTGGGAGTTGGTGTGCTGTTGCATATTGGAAATAAACAAGGGGGTCCTGGGAGTCCCTCTGCCAGACATTAGTCATGGGTACAAGTGACTTACCCAGAGGCTTTAGCTCACTATGTTAGGAGACATATCCTAAACATATCAGTTTTTGTCCTGTCCTGGGGCAGTCCAGCACCGTAATGCTAGGCAATTCTCCCCTGAACAGGAGTACCAACAGCAACACCAGACATGTGTTTCAGTCTGGTTGGACCTCACCAGTAGGGTGGAGCTGTGCCTCTCTAAGAATAGTGAGCAAGGGGTCCACGTCTGGGTTCCCCTAGTAACTTAGGGTGAGACACAAAGTTACTTAAATATGCAAATTAACAAGGGGGTCCTGGGAGTCCCTCAGCCGGATATTAATCTTGGTTATGAGAGACTTACCCAGAGTGTTTAGCTCACTATCTTTCACAGAGGAGAAATATCCTAAACATATCAGTCTTTTTCCTGCCCTGGGGCAGTCCAGCACCAAAATGCTAGGCAATTCTCCCCTGAACAAAAGTACCAACAGCAACCCCAGACATGTGTTTCGGTCTGGTTGGACCTCATTAGTAGGGTGGAGCTATGCTTCTCTAAGAATAGTGAGCAAGGGATCCACGTCTAGCTTCCCCTAGTAACTTAGGGTGAGAAACAAAGTTACTTAAATATGCAAATTAACAAGAGGGGTCCTGGGAGTCCCTCAGCCAGATATTAATCTTGGTTATGAGAGACTTACCCAGAGTCTTTAGCTCACTAGTTTTCACAGAGGAGAAATATCCTAAACATATCAGTCTTTGTCCTGCCCTGGGGCAGTCCAGCACTGAAATGCTAGGCAATTCTCCACTGAACAAGAGCACCAAAAGCTACCCCAGACAAGTGTTTCAGTCTGGTTGGACCTCTCCAGTAGAGTGGTGATGTGCCTCTCTAAGAATAGTGAGCAAGAGGTCCATGTCTGTATTCCCCTAGTAATTTAGGGTGAGACACAAAATTACTTAAATATGCAAATTTACAAGGGGGTCCTGGGAGTCCTTCTGCAAGACATTAGTCCTGGTTACGAGATACTTACCCAGAGTTTTGGCTCACTATCTTTCACAGAGGAGAACATCCTAAACACATCAGTCTTTGTCCTGCCCTGGGGCAGTCTAGCAGTATAATGCTAGACAATTCACCCCTGAACAAGAGTACCAACAGTAACCGCAGACACGTGTTTCTGTCTGGTTGGACCTCATCAGTAGTGTGGGGCTTTGCCTCTCTAAGAATAGTGAGCAAGGGGTCCACGTCTGGATTACCCTAGTAACTTAGGGTGAGACACAAAGTTACTTAAATATGCAAATTAACAAGAGGGGTCCTGGGAGTCACTCTGACAGACATTAGTCCTGGTTACAAGGGACTTGCCCAGAGTCTTTAGCTCACTATCTCTCACAGAGGAGAAATATCCTAAACATATCAGTCTTTGTCCTGGCCAGGGGCAGTCCAGCAGCAAATTGCAAGACAATTCTCCCCTGTACAAGAGCACAAACAGCAACCCCAGACACGTGTTTCAGTCTAGTTGGACCTCATCAGTAGGGTGGAGCTGTGCCTCTTTAAGAATAGTGAGCAAGGGGTTCACGTCTGGATTCCCCTAGTAATTTAGGGTGAGACCCAAAGTTACGTAAATATGAAAATTAACAAGAGAGGTCCTGGGAGTCCCTCTGCCAGACATTAGTCCTGGTTACGAGAGACTTACCCAGAGTCTTTAGCTCACTAGTTTTCACAGAGGAGAAATATCCTAAACATATCAGTCTTTGTCCTGCCCTGGGGCAATCCAGCACTGAAATGCTAGGCAATTCTCCCCTGAACAGAGTACCAACAGCAACCACAGACAGGTGTTTCAGTTTGGTTGGACCTCATCAGTAGGGTGGAGCTGTGCCTCTCTAAGAATAGTGAGCAAAGGGTCCACGTCTGGGTTCCCCTAGTAACTTAGCGTGAGGCCCAAAGTTACTTAAATATGCAACTTAATTAGTCCTGGTTAGGAGAGACTTGCCCAGAGGCTTTAGCTCACTAAATTTCACAGAGGAGAATTATCCTAAACATATCAGTTTTTGTCCTGCCCTGGGGCAGTCCAGCACCGAAATGCTAGGCAATTCTCCCGTGAAAAAGAGTACCAACATGAACCCCAGACACATGTTTTGGTCTGGTTGGACCTCATCAGTAGGGTGGAGCTGTGCCTCAATAAGAATAGTGAGCAAGGGGTCTACGTCTGGATTCCCCTAGTACTTTAGGTTGAAACACAAAGTTACTTAAATATTCAAAAATTAACAAAGAGGGTCCTGGGAGTCCCTTGGCCAGTCATTTGTCCTGGTTATGAGAGAGTTACCCATAGTATTTAGCACACTATTTTTCACAGAGGAAAGATATCCTGAACACATCATTCTTAGTCGTGCCCTGGGGCAGTCCAGCATAGAAATGCTAGGCAATTTTCCCCTGAACAAGCGCACCAAAAGAAAACCCAGACAAGTGTTTCGGTCTGGTTGGACCTCACCAGTAGAGTGGAGTTGTTCCACTCTAAGAATAGTGAGCAAGAGGTCCACGTCTGTATTCCCAAAGTAACTTAGGGCGAGACACAAAATTACTTAAATATGCAAATTAACAAGGGGGTCCTGTGAGTCCCTCTGCAAGACATTAGTCCTGGTTGCGAGATACTTACCCAGAGTCTTTAGCTCACTATCTTTCACAGAGGAGAACATCCTAAACACATCAGTCTTTGTCCTGCCCTGGGGCAGTCCAGCAGCAAAATGCTAGACAATTCGCCCCTGAACAAGAGTACCAACAGCAACCCCAGACACGTGTTTCTGTCTGGTTGGACCTCATCAGTAGTGTCGGGCTTTGCCTCTCTAAGAATAGTGAGCAAGGGGTCCACGTCTGGATTCCCCTAGTAACTTAGGGTGAGACCCAAAGTTACTTAAATATGCAAATTAACAAGAGGGGTCCTGGGAGTCCCTCTGCCAGACATTAGTCCTGGTTACAAGGGACTTACCCAGAGTCTTTAGCTCACTATCTTTCACAGAGGAGAAATATCCTAAACATGTCATTCTTTGTCCTGGCCAGGGGCAGTCCAGCAGCAAATTGCAAGACAATTCTCCCCTGAACAAGAGTACCAACAGCAACCCCAGACACGTTTTTCAGTCTGGTTGGACCTCATCAGTAGGGTGGAGCTGTGCCTCTTTAAGAATAGTGAGCAAGGGGTCCACGTCTGGATTCCCCTAGTAACTTAGGGTGAGACCCAAAGTTACTTAAATATGCAAATTAACAAAAGGGGTCCTGGGAGTCCCTCTGCCAGACATTAGTCCTGGTTACGAGGGACTTACCCAGAGACTTTAGCTCACTATCTTTCGCAGAGGAGAAACATATCAGTCTTTGTCCTGCCCTGGGGCAGTCCAGCAGCAAAATGCTAGACAATTCACCCCTGAACAAGAGTACCTACAGCAACACCAGACATGTGTTTCAGTCTGGTTGGACCTCATTAGTAGGGTGGAGCTGTGCTTCTCTAAGAATAGTGAGCAAGGGGTCCACGTCTAGCTTCCCCTAGTAACTTTGGTGAGGCACAAAGTTACTTAAATATGCAAATTAACAAGGGGGGTCCTGGGAGTCCCTCAGCCAGATATTAATCTTGGTTATGAGAGACTTATCCAGAGTCTTTAGCTCACTATCTTTCACAGAGGAGAAATATCCTAAACATATCAGTCTTTTTCCTGCCCTGGGGCAGTCCAGCACCAAAATACTAGGCAATTCTCCCCTGAACAAAAGTACCAACAGCAACCCCAGACATGTGTTTCGGTCTGGTTGGACCTCATGAGTAGGGTGGAGCTGTGCTTCTCTAAGAATAGTGAGCAAGGGGTCCACGTCTAGCTTCCCCTAGTAACTTAGCGTGAGACCCAAAGTTACTTAAATATGCAAATTAATTAGTCCTGGTTAGGAGAAACTTACCAGAGTCTTTAGCTCACTAAATTTCACAGAGGAGAAATATCCTAAGCATATCAGTTTTTGTCCTGCCCTGGGGCAGCCCAGCACCGAAATGCTAGGCAATTCTCCCCTGAAAAAGTACCAACATGAACCCCAGACACATGTTTTGGTCTGGTTGGACCTCATCAGTAGGGTGGAGGTGTGCATCTCTAAGAATAGTGAGCAAGGGGTCTACGTCTGGATTCCCCTAGTACCTTAGGTTGCGACACAAAGTTACTCAAATATTCAAAAATTAACAAGGAGGGTCCTGGTAGTCCCTTGGCCAGACATTTGTCCTGGTTATGAGAGGGTTACCCATAGTATTTAGCTCACTATTTTTCACAGAGGAAAAATATCCTGAACATATCATTCTTTGTTGTGCCCTGGGGCAGTCCAGCACAGAAATGCTAGGCAATTCTCCACTGAACAAGAGCACCAAAAGCAACCCCAGACAAGTGTTTCCGTCTGGTTGGACCTCACCAGTAGAGTGGAGCTGTGCCTCTCTAAGAATAGTGAGCAAGAGGTCCACGTCTGTATTCCCCTAGTAACTTAGGGTGAGACACAAAATTACTTAAATATGCAAATTAACAAGGGGGTCCTGGGAGTCCCCCTGCAAGACATTAGTCCTGGTTACAAGATACTTACCCATAGTCTTTAGCTCACTATCTTTCACAAAGGAGAACATCCTAAACACATCAGTCTTTGTCCTGCCCTGGGGCAGTCCAGCAGCAAAATGCTAGACAATTCACCCCTGAACAAGAGTACCAACAGCAACCCCAGACACATATTTCCGTCTGGTTGGACCTCATCAGTAGTGTAGGGCTTTGCCTCTTTAAGAATAGTGAGCAAGGGGTCCACGTCTGGATTCCCCTAGTAACCTAGGGTGAGACACAAAGTTACTTAAATATGCAAATTAACAAGAGGGGTCCTGGGAGTCCCTCTGACAGACATTAGTCCTGGTTACGAGGGACTTACCCAGAGTCTTTAGCTCACTATCTTTCACAGAGGAGAAATATCCTAAACATATCAGTCTTTGTCCTGGCCAAGGGCAGTCCAGCAGCAAATTGCAAGACAATTCTCCCCTGAACAAGAGTACAAACAGAAACCCCAGACACGTGTTTCAGTCTAGTTGGACCTCATCAGTAGGATGGAGCTGTGCCTCTTTAAGAATAGTGAGCAAGGGGTCCACGCCTGGATTCCCCTAGTAACTTAGGGTGAGACCCAAAGTTACGTAAATATGCAAATTAACAAGAGAGGTCCTGGGACTCCCTCTGACAGACATTAGTCCTGGTAACGAGAGACTTACCCAGAGTCTTTAGCTCACTATCTTTCACAGAGGAGAAATATCCTAAACATATCAGTCTTTTTCCTGCCTTGCGGCAGTCCAGCACCAAAATGCTAGGCAATTCTCCCCTGAATAAAAGTACCAGCAGCAACCCCAGACATGTGTTTCGGTCTAGTTGGACCTCATTAGTAGGGTGGAGCTGTACTTCTCTAAGAATAGTGAGCAAGGGGTCCACGTCTAGCTTCCCCTAGTAACTGAGCGTGAGGCCCAAAGTTACTTAAATATGCAAATTAATTAGTCCTGGTTAGGAGAGACTTACCCAGAGTCTTTAGCTCACTAAATTTCACAGAGAAGAAATATCCTAAACATATAAGTTTTTGTCCTGCCCTGGGGCAGTCCAGCACCAAAATGCTAGGCAATTCTCCCGTGAAAAAGAGTACCAACATGAACCCCAGACACATGTTTTGGTCTGGTTGGACCTCATCAGTAGTGTGGAGCTGTGCCTCAATAAGAATAATAAGCAAGGGGTCTACGTCTGGATTCCCCTAGTACCTTAGGTTGAGACACAAAGTTACTTAAATATTCAAAAATTAACAAAGAGGGTCCTGGGAGTCCCTTGGCCAGTCATTTGTCCTGGTTATGAGAGAGTTACCCATAGTATTTAGCTCACTATTTTTCACAGAGGAAAGATATCCTGAACATAATATTCTTAGTCGTGCCCTGGGGCAGTCCAGCACAGAAATGCTAGGCAATTCTCCCCTGAACAAGAGCACCAAAAGCAAACCCAGAAAAGTGTTTTGGTCTGGTTGGACCTCACCAGTAGAGTGGAGTTGTGCCTCTCTAAGAATAGTGAGCAAGAGGTCCACGTCTGTATTCCCCTAGTAACTTAGGGTGAGACACAAAATTACTTAAATATGCAAATTAACAAGGGGGTCCTGGGAGTCCCTCTGCAAGACATTAGTCCTGGTTACGAGATACTTACCCAGAGTCTTTAGCTCCCTATCTTTCACAGAGGAGAACATCCTAAACACATCAGTCTGTGTCCTGCCCTGGGGCAGTCCAGCAGCAAAATGCTAGACAATTCGCCCCTGAACAAGAGTACCAACAGCATCCCCAGACACGTGTTTCCGTCTGGTTGGACCTCATCAGTAGTGTGGGGCTTTGCCTCTCTAAGAATAGGGAGCAAGGGGTCCACGTCTGGATTCCCCTAGTAACTTAGGGTGAGACACAAAGTTACTTAAATATTCAAAAATTAACAAGGAGGGTCTTGGGAGTCCCTTGGCCAGACATTTGTCCTGGTTATGAGAGAGTTACCCATAGTATTTAGCTCACTATTTTTCACAGAGGAAAAATATCCTGAACATATCAGTCTTTGTCCTGGCCAGGGGCAGTCCAGCAGCAAATTGCAAGACAATTCTCCCCTGAACAAGAGTACCAACAGCAACCCCAGACACGTGTTTCAGTCTGGTTGGACCTCATCAGTAGGGTGGAGCTGTGCCTCTTTAAGAATAGTGAGCAAGGGGTCCACGTCTGGATTCCCCTAGTAATTTAGGGTGAGACCCAAAGTTACTTAAATATGCAAATTAGCAATAAGGGTCCTGGGAGTCCCTCTGCCAGACATTAGTCCTGGTTACGAGGGACTTACCCAGAGATTTTAGCTCACTATCTTTCACAGAGGAGAAATATCCTAAACATATCAGTCTTTGTCCTGCCCTGGGTCAGTCCAGCACTGAAATGCTAGGCAATCCTCCCCTGAACAAGAGTACCAACAGGAACCACAGACACGTGTTTCGGTCTGGTTGGACCTCATCAGTAGGGTGGAGCTGTGCCTCTCTAAGAATAGTGAGCAAAGGGTCCACGTCTGATTCCCCTAATAACTTAGGGTAAGCCACAAAGTTACTTAAATATGCAAATTAACAAGGGGACCCTGGGAGTCCCTCTGCCAGACATTAGTCCTGGTTATGAGAGACTTAACCAGAGTTTTTAGCTCACTAGTTTTCACAGAGGAGAAATATCCTAAACATATCAGTCTTTGTCCTGCCCTGGGGCAGTCCAGCACGAAAATGCTAGGCATTTCTCCCGTGAGCAAGAGTACCAACAGCAACCCCATACATGTGTTTCGGTCTCGTTGGACCTCATCAGTAGGGTGGAGCTGTGCCTCTCTAAGAATAGTGAGCAAAGGGTCCACGTCTGATTCCCCTAATAACTTAGGGTAAGCCACAAAGTTACTTAAATATGCAAATTAACAAGGGGACCCTGGGAGTCCCTCTGCCAGACATTAGTCCTGGTTATGAGAGACTTAACCAGAGTTTTTAGCTCACTAGTTTTCACAGAGGAGAAATATCCTAAACATATCAGTCTTTGTCTTGCCCTGGGGCAGTCCTGCACCGAAATGCTAGACAATTCGCCCTTGAACAAAAGTACTAACAGCAACCCCAGACACGTGTTTCGGTCTGGTTGGACCTCATCAGTAGTGTGGGGCTTTGCCTCTCTAAGAATAGTGAGCAAGGGTCCACGTCTGGATTCCCCTAGTAATTTAGGGTGAGACCCAAAGTTACTTAAATATGCAAATTAACAAGGGGGGTCCTGGGAGTCCCTCTGCCAGACATTAGTCCTGGTTATGAGAGACTTACCCAGAGTCTTTAGCTCAGTATATTTGACAGAGAAGAAATATCCTAAACATATCAATCTTTGTCCTGCCCTGGGGCAGTCCAGCAGCAAAATGCTAGACAATTCGCCCCTGAACAAGAGTACCAACAATAACCCCAGACACGTGTTTCGGTCTGGTTGGACCTCATCAGTAGGGTGGAGCTGTGCCTCTCTAAGAATAGTGAGCAAGGGGTCCACGTCTGGCTTCCCCTAGTAATTTAGGGTGAGACCCAAAGTTACTTAAATATGGAAATTAACAATTGGGGGTCCTGGGAGTCCCTCTGCCAGACATTAGTCCTGGTTATGAGAGACTTACCAAGAGTATTTAGCTCACTATATTTGACAGAGAAGAAATATCCTAAACATATCAGTCTTTGTCCTGCCCTGGGGCAGTCCAGCACCGAAATACTAGGCAATTCTCCCTGGAAAAAGAGTACCAACAGCAACCCCAGACACGTGTTTCGGTCTGGTTGGACCTCATCAGTAGGGTGGAGGTGTGCCCCTCTAAGAATAGTGAGCAAGGGGTCCACGTCTGGATTCCCCTAGTAACTTAGGGTGAGACCCAAAGTTACTTAAATATGCAAATTAACAAGGGGGGTCCCGGGAGTCCTTCTGCCAGACATTAGTTCTGGTTAGGAGAGACTTACCCAGAGTCTTTAGCTCACTATCTTTCACAGAGGAGAACTTTCCTAAACATATCAGTCTTTGTCCTGCCCTGGGGCAGTCCAGCACCAAAATGCTGGGCAATTCTTCCCTGAACAAGAGCCCCATCAGCAACCCCATACATGTGTTTTGGTCTTGTTGAACCTCATCAGTAGGGTGTAACTGTGCCTCTCTAAAAATAGTGTTCAAGGGGTCCACGTCTGTATTCCCCTAGTAAGTTAGGGTAAGACACAAAATTACTTAAATATGCAAAATAACAAGGGGGTCCTGGGAGTCCCTCTGCCATACAGTAGTCCTGGTTACGAGAGACTTTCCCAGAGTCTTTAGCTCACTATCTTTCACAGACGAGAAATATCCTAAACATATCAGTCTTTGTCTTGCCCTGGGGCAGTCCAGCACCGAAATGCTAGGGAATTCTCCCTTGAACAAGAGTACCAAAAGCAACCCCAGACACGTGTTTCGGTCTGGTTGGACCCCACCAGTAGAGTGGAGCTGTGCCTCTCTAAGAATAGTGAGCAAGAAGTCCACGTCTGTATTCCCCTAGTAACTTAGGGTGAGACACAAAATCACTTAAATATGCAAATTAACAAGGGGGTCCTGGGAGTCCTTCTGCAAGACATTAGTCCTGGTTACGAGATAATTACCCAGAGTCTTTAGCTCACTATCTTTCACAGAGGAGAACATCCTAAACATATCAGTCTTTGTCCTGCCCTGGGGCAGTCCAGCAGCAAATTGCAAGACAATTCTACCCTGAAAAAGTGTACCAACAGCAACCCCAGACACGTGTTTCAGTCTGGTTGGACCTCATCAGTAGGGTGGAGCTTTGCCTCTTTAAGAATAGTGAGCAAGGGTTCCACGTCTGGATTCCCCTAGTAACTTAGGGTGAAACCCAAAGTTACTTAAATATTAAAATTAACAAGGGGTTTCCTGGCAGACCCTTTGCCAGACATTAGTCCTGGTTACGAGTAACTTACCCAGAGACTTTAGCTCACTATCGTTCACAGAGGAGAAATATCCTAAACATATCAGTCTTTGTCCTGCCCTGGGGCAGTCCAGCACTGAAATGCTAGGCAATTCTCCCCTGAACAAGAGTACGAACAGCAACAACAGACACGTGTTTCGGTCTGGTTGGACCTCATCAGTAGGGTGGAGCTGTGCCTCTCTGAGAATAGTGATCAAAGGGTCCACGTCTGATTCCCCTAATAACTTAGGGTGAGACACGAAGTTACTTAAATATGCAAATTAATTAGTACTGGTTAGGAGAGACTTACCCAGAGTCTTTAGCTCACTAAATTTCACAAAGGAGAAATATCCTAAACATATCAGTTTTTGTCCTGGCCTGGGGCAATCCAGCACCGAAATGCTAGGCAATTCTCCCCTGAAAAATAGTACCAACATGAACCACAGACACATTTTTTGGTCTGGTTGGACCTCATCAGTAGGGTAGAGCTGTGCCTCAATAAGAATAGTGAGCAAGGGGTCTACGTCTGGATTCCCCTAGTACCTTAGGTTGAGACACAAATTTACTTAAATATGCAAATTAACAAGGGGGGTCCTGGGAGTCCTTCTGCCAGACATTAGTCCTGGTTAGGAGAGACTTATCCAGAGTCTTTAGCTCACTATCTTTCACAGAGGAGAAGTATCCTAAACATATCAGTCTTTGCCCTGCCCTGGGGCAGTCCAGCACCAAAATGCTGGGCAATTCTACCCTGAACAAGAGCCCCATCAGCAACCCCAGACACGTGTTTTGGTCTTGTTGAACCTCATCAGTAGGGTGTAACTGTACCTCTCTAAGAATAGCGTTCAAGGGGTCCACGTCTGTATTCCCCTAGTAAGTTAGGGTGAGGCACAAAATTACTTAAATATGCATATTAACAAGGGGGTCCTGGGAGTCCCTCTGCCAGACAGTAGTCCTGGTTACGAGAGACTTTCCCAGAGTCTTTAGCTCACTATCTTTCACAGACGAGAAATATCCTAAACATATCAGTCTTTGTCTTGGCTGAGGCAGTCCAGCAGCGAAATGCTAGGGAATTCTCCCTTGAACAAGAGTACCAAAAGCAACCCCAGACACGTGTTTCAGTCTGGTTGGACCGCACCAGTAGAGTGGAGCTGTGCCTCTCTAAGAATAGTGAGCAAGAAGTCCACGTATGTATTCCCCTAGTAACTTAGGGTGAGACACAAAATTACTTAAATATGCAAATTAAAAAGGGGGTCCTGGGAGTCCCTCTGCAAGACATTAGTCCTGGTTACGAGATAATTACCCAGAGTCTTTAGCTCACTATCTTTCACAGAGGAGAACATCCTAAACATATCAGTCTTTGTCCTGGCCAGGGGCAGTCCAGCAGAAAATTGCAAGACAATTCTACCCAAAACAAGAGTACCAACAGCAACCCCAGACACGTGTTTCCGTCTGGTTGGACCTCATCAGTGGGGTGGAGCTGTGCCTCTTTAAGAATAGTGAGCAAGGGTTCCACGTCTGGATTCCCCTAGTAACCTAGGTTGAAACCCAAAGTTACTTAAATATGAAAATTAACAAGGGGGTTCCTGGCAGACCCTTTGCCAGACATTAGCCCTGGTTACGAGAAACTTACCCAGAGACTTTAGCTCACTATCTTTCACAGAGGAGAAATATCCTAAACATATCAGTCTTTGTCCTGCCCTGGGGCAGTCCGGCGCGAAAATGCTAGGCATTTCTCCCGTGAGCAGGAGTACCAACAGCAACCCCAGACATGTGTTTCGGTCTCGTTGGACCTCATCAGTAGGGTGGAGCTGTGCCTCTCTAAGAATAGTGAGCAAGGGTCCATATCTGGATTCTGCTAGTAATTTAGGGTGAGACCCAAAGTTACTTAAATATGCAAATTAACAAGGGGGTCTTGGGAGTCCCTCTGCCAGACATTAGTCCTGGTTACAAGAGACTTACCCAGAGTCTTTAGCTCACTATCTTTCACAGAGGAGAAATATCCTAAACATATCAGTCTTTGTCCTGCCCTGGGGCAGTCCAGCACCAAAATGCTAGGCAATTCTCCCCTGAACAAGAGTACCAACAGCAATCACAGACACGTGTTTCGGTCTGGTTGGACCTTATCAGTAGTGTGGGGCTTTGCCTCTCTAAGAATAGTGAGCAAGGGGTCCACGTCTGGATTCCCCTGGTAATTTAGGGTGAGACCCAAAGTTACTTAAATATGTAAATTAACAAGCGGGCCCTCAGAGTCCCTCTGCCAGTCATTAGTCCTGGTTACTAGAGACTTACCCAGAGTCATTAGCTCACTAGCTTTCACAGAGGAATAATATCCTAAACATATCAGTCTTTGTCCTGCCCTGGGGCAGTCCAGCAGCAAAATGCTAGACAATTCGCCCCTGAACAAGAGTACCAACAACAACCCCAGACATGTGTTTCGGTCTGGTTGGGCCTCATCAGTAGGGTGGAGCTGTGCCTCTCTAAGAATAGTAAGCAAGGGGTCCACGTCTGGATTCCCCTTGTAATTTAGGGTGAGACCCAAAGTTACTTAAATATGCAAATTAGCATGGGGGGTCCTGGGAGTCCATCTGCCAGACATTAGTCCTGTTATGTGAGACTTACCCAGAGTCTTTAGCTCACTATATTTGACAGAGAAGAAATATCCTAAACATATCAGTCTATGTCCTGCACTGGGGCAGTCCAGCACCAAAATACTAGGCAATTCTCCCCGAAACAAGAGTACCAACAGCAACCCCAGACAAGTGTTTTAGTCTGGTTTGACCTCATCAGTAAGGTGGATGTGTGCTTCTCTAAGAATAGTGAGCAAGGGGTCCATGTCTGGATTCCCCTAGAAACTTAGGGTGAGACCCAAAGTTACTTAAATATGCAAATTAACAAGGCGGGTCCTGGGAGTCCTTCTGCCAGACATTAGTCCTGGTTAGGAGAGACTTACCCAGAGTCTTTAGCTCACTATCATTCACAGAGGCGAACTATCCTAAACCTTTCAATCTTTGTCCTGCCTTGGGGCAGTCCAGCACAAAAATGCTGGGCAATTCTACCCTGCACAAGAGCCCCATCAGCAACCCCAGCCACGTGTTTTGGTATGGTTGAACCTCATCAGTAGGGTGTAACTGTGCCTCTCTAAGAATAGTGTTCACGGGGTCCATGTCTGTATTCCCCTAGTAACTTAAAGTGAGACACAACATTACTTAAATATGCAACTTAACAAGGGGGGTCCTGGGAGTCCCTCTGCCAGACAGTAGTCCTGGTTACAAGAGACTTTCCCAGAGTCTTGAGCTCACTATCTTTCACAGAGGAGAAATAGCCTAAACATATCAGTCTTTGTCGTGCCCTGGTGCAGTCCAGCACCAAAATGCTAGGGAATTCTCCCTTGAACAAGAGTACCAAAAGCAACCCCAGACATGTGTTTCGGTCTGGTTGGTCCTCATCAGTAGGGTGGAGCTGTGCCTCTCTATGAATATTGAGCAAGGGGTCCACGTCTGGATTCCCCTAGCAACTTAGGGTGAGACCCAAAGTTACTTAAATATGCAAATTAACAAGAGGGGTCCTGGGAGTCCCTCTGCCAGACATTAGTCCTGGTTACGAGGGACTTATCCAGAGTCTTTAGCACACTATCTTTCACAGAGGAGAAATATCCTAAACATATCAGTCTTTGTCCTGGCCAGGGGCAGTCCAGCAGCAAATTTCAAGACAATTCTCCCCTGAACAAGAGTACCAACAGCAACCCCAGACATGTGTTTCGGTCTCGTTGGACCTCATCAGTAGGGTGGAGCTGTGCCTCTCTAAGAATAGTGAGCAAGGGGTCCACATCTGGATTGCCCTAGTAATTTTCAGTGAGACCCAAAGTTACTTAAATATGCAAATTAACAAGGGGGTCTTGGGAGTCACTCTGCCAGACATTAGTCCTGGTTACAAGAGACTTACCCAGAGTCTTTAGCTAACTATCTTTCACAGAGGAGAAATATCCTAAACATATCAGTCTTTTTCCTGCCCTTAGGCAGTCCAGCACCGAAATGCTAGGCAATTCTCCGCTGAACAAAAGTACCAACAGCAACCCCAAACATGTGTTTCTGTCTGGTTGGACCTCATCAGTAGTGTGGAGCTGTGCTTCTCTAAGAATAGTGAGCAAGGGGTCCACGTCTGGCTTCCCCTACTAACTTAGGGTGAGACCCAAAGTTACTTAAATATGCAAATTAATTAGTCCTGGTTAGGAGAGACTTACCCAGAGTCTTTAGCTCACTATCTTTCACAGAGGAGAAATATCCTAAACATATCAGTCTTTGTTCTGCCCTGGGGCAGTCCAGCACTGAAATGCTAGGCAATTCTCCCTTGAACAAGAGTACAAATAGCAAACACAGACATGTGTTTCAGTCTGGTTGGACCTCATCAGTAGGGTGGAGCTGTGCTTCTCTAAGAATAGTGAGCAAGGGGTCCACGTCTAGCTTCCCCTAGTAACTTAGCGTGAGACCCAAAGTTACTTAAATATGCAAATGAATTAGTACTGGTTAGGAGAGACTTACCCAGAGTCTTTAGCTCACTAAATTTCACAAAGGAGAAATATCCTAAACATATCAGTTTTTGTCCTGCCCTTGGGCAGTCCAGCACCGAAATGCTAGGCAATTCTCCTCTGAAAAAGAGTACCAACATGAACCCCAGACACATGTTTTGGTGTGTTTGGACCTCATCAGTAGGGTGGAGCTGTGCCTCAATAAGAATAGTGAGCAAGGGGTCTACGTCTGGATTCCCCTAGTACCTTAGGTTGAGACACAAAGTTACTTAAATATTCAAAAATTAACAAGGAGGGTCCTGGGAGTCCCTTGGCCAGACATTTGTCCTGGTTATGAGAGAGTTACCCATAGTATTTAGCTCACTATTTTTCACAGAGGAAAAATATCCTGAACATATCATTCTTAGTCGTGCCCTGGGGCAGTCCAGCACAGAAATGCTAGGCAATTATCCCCTGAACAAGAGCACCAAAAGCAACCCCAGACAAGTGTTTCGGTCTGGTTGGACCTCACCAGTAGAGTGGAGCTGTGCCTCTCTAAGAATAGTGAACAAGAGGTCCACGTCTGTATTCCCCTAGTAACTTAGGGTGAGACACAAAGTTACTTAAATATGCAAATTAACAAGGGGGTCCTGGGAGTCCCTCTGCAAGGCATTAGTCCTGGTTATGAGATACTTACCCAGAGTCTGTAGCTCACTATCTTTCACAGAGGAGAACATCCTAAACATCCTGGGGCAGTCCAGCAGCAAAATGCTAGACAATTCACCCCTGAACAAGAGTACCAACAGCATCCCCAGACACGTGTTTCTGTCTGGTTGGACCTCATCAGTAGTGTGGGGCTTTGCCTCTCTAAGAATAGTGAGCAAGGGGTCCACGTCTGGATTCCCATAGTAACTTAGGATGAGACCCAAAGTTACTTAAATATGCAAATTAAAAAGGGGGTCCTGGGAGTCCCTCTGCCAGACATTAGTCCTGGTTACGAGGGACTTACCCAGAGTCTTTAGCTCACTATCTTTCACAGAGGAGAAATATCCTAAACATATCAGTCTTTGTCCTGTCCTGGGGCAGTCGAGCACTAAAATGCTAGGCAATTCTCCTCTGCACAAGCTACCAACAGCAAACCCAGACATGTGTTTCGGTCTGGTTGGACCGCATCAGTAGGGTGCAGCTGTGCGTCTCTAAGAATAGTGAGCAAGGGTTCCACGTGTGGATTCCCCTAGTAACTTAGGGTAAGACCCAAAGTTACTTAAACATGCAAATTAACAAGGGGGGTCCTGGGAGTCCCTCTGCCAGACATTAGTCCTGGTTACGTGGGACTTACCCAGAGTCTTTAGCTCACTATCTTTCACAGAGGAGAACATCCTAAACACATCAGTCTTTGTCCTGCACTGGGGCAGTCCAGCAGAAAAATGCTAGACAATTCACCCCTGAACAAGAGTAACAACAGCATCCCCAGAAACGTGTTTCTGTCTGGTTGGACCTCATCAGTAGTGTAGGTTTTGCCTCTCTAAGAATAGTGAGCAAGGGGTCCACGTCTGGATTCCCATAGTAACTTAGGGTAAGACCCAAAGTTACTTAAACATGCAAATTAACGAGGGGGGTCCTGGGAGTCCCTCTGCCAGACATTAGTCCTGGTTACGTGGGACTTACCCAGAGTCTTTAGCTCACTATCTTTCACAGAGGAGAAATATCCTAAACATATCAGTCTTTGTCCTGGCCTCGGGCAGTCCAGCAGCAAATTGCATGACAATTATCCCCTGAACAAGTGTACCAACAGCAACCACAGACACGTGTTTCAGTCTGGTTGGACCTTATCAGTAGGGTGGAACAGTGCCTATTTAAAAATAGTGAGCAAGGGGTCCACGTCTGGATTCCCCTAGTAATTTAGGGTGAGACACAAAATTACTTAAATATGCAAATTAACAAGGGGGGGTCCTGGGAGTCCCTCTGCCAGACAGTAGTCCTGGTTACTCGAGACTTTCCCAGAGTTTTTAGCTCACTATCTTTCACAGAGGAGAAATATCCTAAACATATCAGTCTTTTTCCTGCCCTTAGGCAGTCCAGCACCGAAAAGCTAGGCAATTGTCCCCTGAAAAAGATTACCAACATGAACCCCAGATGAGGTCTGGTTGGACCTCATCAGTAGGGTGGAGCTGTGCCTCAATAAGAATAGTGAGCAAGGGGTCTACGTCTGGATTCCCCTAGCACCTTAGGTTGAGACACAAAGTTACTTAAATATTCAAAAATTAACAAGGAGGGTCCTGGGAGTCCCTTGGCCAGACATTTGTCCTGGTTATGAGAGAGTTACCCATAGTATTTAGATCACTATTTTTCACAGAGGAAAAATATCCTGAACATATCATTCTTAGTCATGCCCTGGGGCAGTCCAGCACAGAAATGCCAGGCAATTCTCCCCTGAACAAGAGTACCAACAGCATCCCCAGACATGTGTTTCTGTCTGATTGGAACTCATCAGTAGTGTGGGGCTTTGCCTATCTAAGAATAGTGAGCAAGAGGTCCACGTCTGTATTCCCCTAATAACGTAGGGTGAGACACAAAGTTACTTAAATATGCAAATTAACAATGGGGTCCTGGGAGTCCCTTTGCAAGACATTAGTCCTGGTTATGAGATACTTTCTCAGAGTCTGTAGCTCACTATCTTTCACAGAGGAGAACATCCTAAACACATCAGTCTTTGTCCTGCCCTGGGGCAGTCCAGCAGCAAAATGCTAGACAATTCACCCCTGAACAAGAGTACCAACGGCATCCCCAGACACGTGTTTCTGTCTGGTTGGAACTCATCAGTAGTGTGGGGCTTTGCCTCTCTAAGAATAGTGAGCAAGGGGTCCACGTCTGGATTCCCATAGTAACTTAGGGTGAGAACCAAAGTTACTTAAATATTCAAATTAACAAGAGGGGTCCTGAGAGTCCCTCTGCCAGACATTAGTCCTGGTTACGAGGGACTTACCCAGAGTCTTTAGCTCACTATCTTTCACAGAGGAGAAATATCCTAAACATATCAGTCTTTGTCCTGTCCTGGGGCAGTCGAGCACCGAAATGCTAGGCAATTCTCCCCTGAACAAGCTACCAACGGCAACCCCAGACATGTGTTTGGGTCTGGTTGGACCGCATCAGTAGGGTGCAGCTGTGCGTCTCTAAGAATAGTGAGCAAGGGTTCCACGTGTGGATTCCCCTAGTAACTTAGGGTGAGACCCAAAGTTACTTAAACATGCAAATTAACAAGGGGGGTCCTGGCAGTCCCTCTGCCAGACATTAGTCCTGTTTACGTGGGACTTACCCAGAGTCTTTAGCTCACTATCTTTCACAGAGGAGAAATATCCTAAACATATCAGTCTTTGTCCTGGCCTCAGGCAGTCCAGCACTGAAATGCTAGGCAATTCTCCCCTGAACAAGAGTACCAACAGCAACAACAGACACGTGTTTCGGTCTGGTTGGACCTCATCAGTAGTGTGGGGCTTTGCCTCTCTAAGAATAGTGAGCAAGGGGTCCACGTCTGGATTCCCATAGTAACTTAGGGTGAGAACCAAAGTTACTTAAATATGCAAATTAACAAGAGGGGTCCTGGGAGTCCCTCTGCCAGACATTAGTCCTGGTTACGAGGGACTTACAAAGAGTCTTTAGCTCACTATCTTTCACAGAGGAGAAATATCCTAAACATATCAGTCTTTGTCCTGTCCTGGGGCAGTCAAGCACCGAAATGCTATGCAATTCTCCCCTGAACAAGCTACCAACGGCAACCCCAGACATGTGTTTGGGTCTGGTTGGACCGCATCAGTAGGGTGCAGCTGTGCGTCTCTAAGAATAGTGAGCAAGGATTCCACGTGTGGATTCCCCTAGTAACTTAGGCAGTCCCTCTGCCAGACATTAGTCCTGGTTACGTGGGACGTACCCAGAGTCTTTAGCTCACTATCTTTCACAGAGGTGAAATATCCTAAACATATCAGCCTTTGTCCTGGCCTCGGGCAGTCCAGCACTGAAATGCTAGGCAATTCTCCCCTGAACAAGAGTACCAACAGCAACAACAGACATGTGTTTCGGTCTGGTTGGACCTCATCAGTAGGGTGGAGCTGTGCCTCTCTAAGAATAGTGAGCAAAGGGTCCACGTCTGATTCCCCTAATAACTTAGGGTGAGACAAAAAGTTACTTAAATATGCAAATTAACAAGAGGGGTCCTGGGAGTCCCTCTGCCAGACATTAGACTGGTTACGAGGGACTTACCCAGAGTCTTTAGGTCACTATCTTTCACAGAGGAGAAATATCCTAAACATATCAGTCTTTGTCCTGGCCAGGGGCAGTCCAGCAGCAAATTGCAAGACAATTCTACCCTGAACAAGAGTACCAACAGCAACCCCAGACACGTGTTTCAGTCTGGTTGGACCTCATCAGTAGGGTGTAGCTGAGCCTCCCTAAGAATAGTGAGCAAGGTGTCCACATCTGGATTCTCCTAGTAATTTAGGGTGAGACCCAAAGTTACTTAAATATGCAAATTAACAAGGGGGTCTTGGGAGTCCCTCTGCCAGACATTAGTCCTGGTTACAAGAGACTTACCCAGAGTGTTTAGCTCACTATCTTTCACAGAGGAGAAATATCCTAAACATATCAGTCTTTTTCCTGCCCTTAGGCAGTCCATCACCGAAATGCTAGGCAATTCTCCACTGAACAAACGTACCAACAGCAACCCAAACATGTGTTTTGGTCTGGTTGGACCTCATCAGTGGTGTGGAGCTGTGCTTCTCTAGGAATAGTGAGCAAGGGGTCCACGTCTGGCTTCCTCTAGTAACTTAGGGTGAGACCCAAAGTTACTTAAATATGCAAATTAATTAGTCCTGGTTAGGAGAGACTTATCCAGAGTCTTTAGCTCACTATCTTTCACAGAGGAGAAATATCCTAAACATATCAGTCTTTGTCCTGCCCTGGAGCAGTCCAGCACCAAAATGCTAGGCAATTCTCCCCTGAACAAGAGTACCAACAGCAACCACAGACACGTGTTTCGGTCTGGTTGGACCTTATCAGTAGTGTGGGGCTTTGCCTCTCTAAGAATAGTGAGCAAGGGGTCCACGTCTGGATTCCCCTAGTAATTTAGGGTGAGACCCAAAGTTACTTAAATATGCAAATTAACATGGGGGGTCCTGGGAGTCCCTCTGCCAGACATTAGTCCTGGTTATGAGAGACTTACCCAGAGGCTTTAGCTCACTATATTTGACAGAGAAGAAATATGCTAAACATATCAGTCTATGTCCTGCCTTGGGGCAGTCCACCACCAAAATACTAGGCAATTCTCCCCGGAACAAGAGTACCAACAGCAACCCCAGACATGTGTTTCAGTCTGGTTGGACCTCATCAGTAGTGTGGAGGTGTTCCTCTCTAAGAATAGTGAGCAAGGGGTCCACGTCTGGATTCCCCTAGTAACTTAGGGTGAGACCAAAGTTACTTAAATATGCAAATTAACAAGGCGGGTCCTGGGAGTCCTTCTGCCAGACATTAGTCCTGGTTAGGAGAGACTTACCCAGAGTATTTAGCTCACTATCTTTCACTGAGGGGAACTATCCTAAACATTTCAGTCTTTGTCCTGCCCTGGGGCAGTCCATCACCAAAATGCTGGCCAATTCTACCATGAACAAGAGCCCCATCAGCAACCCAGACACGTGTTTTGGTATGGTTGAACCTCATCAGTAGGGTGTAACTGTGCCTCTCTAAGAATAGTGTTCAAGGGGTCCACGTCTGTATTCCCCTAGTAACTTAGGGTGAGACACAACATTAATTAAATATGCAACTTAACAAGGGGGGTCCTGGGAGTCCCTCTGCCAGACAGTAGTCCTGGTTACAAGAGACTTTCCCAGAGTCTTTAGCTCACTATCTTTCACAGATGAGAAATATCCTAAACATATCAGTCTTTGTCGTGCCCTGGTGCAGTCTTGCACCAAAATGCTAGGGAATTCTCCCTTGAACAAGAGTACCAAAATCAACCCCAGACATGTGTTTCGGTCTGGTTGGTCCTCATCAGTAGGGTGGAGCTGTGCCTCTCTATGAATATTGAGCAAAGGGTCCACGCCTGGATTCCCCTAGTAACTTAGGGCGAGACCCAAAGTTACTTAAATATGCAAATTAACAAGAGGGTCCTGGGAGTCCCTCTGCCAGACATTAGTCCTGGTTATGAGGGACCTACCCAGAGTCTTAGCTCACTATCTTTCACAGAGGAGAAATATCCTAAACATGTCAGTCTTTTTCCTGGCCAGGGGCAGTCCAGCAGCAAATTGCAAGACAATTCTCCCCTGAACAAGAGTACCAACAGCCTCCCCAGACATGCGTTTCGGTCTCGTTGGAGCTCATCAGTAGGTTGGAGCTGTGCCTCTCTAAGAATAGTGAGCAAGGGGTCCACATCTGGATTGCCCTAGTAATTTACGGTGAGACCCAAAGTTACTTAAATATGCAAATTGACAAGGGGGGTCTTGGGAGTCCCTCTGCCAGACATTAGTCCTGTTTACGTGGGACTTACCCAGAGTCTTTAGCTCACTATCTTTCACAGAGGAGAAATATCCTAAACATATCAGTCTTTGTCCTGGCCTCAGGCAGTCCAGCACTGAAATGCTAGGCAATTCTCCCCTGAACAAGAGTACCAACAGCAACAACAGACACGTGTTTCGGTCTGGTTGGACCTCATCAGTAGTGTGGGGCTTTGCCTCTCTAAGAATAGTGAGCAAGGGGTCCACGTCTGGATTCCCATAGTAACTTAGGGTGAGAACCAAAGTTACTTAAATATGCAAATTAACAAGAGGGGTCCTGGGAGTCCCTCTGCCAGACATTAGTCCTGGTTACGAGGGACTTACACAGAGTCTTTAGCTCACTATCTTTCACAGAGGAGAAATATCCTAAACATATCAGTCTTTGTCCTGTCCTGGGGCAGTCAAGCACCGAAATGCTATGCAATTCTCCCCTGAACAAGCTACCAACGGCAACCCCAGACATGTGTTTGGGTCTGGTTGGACCGCATCAGTAGGGTGCAGCTGTGCGTCTCTAAGAATAGTGAGCAAGGATTCCACGTGTGGATTCCCCTAGTAACTTAGGCAGTCCCTCTGCCAGACATTAGTCCTGGTTACGTGGGACGTACCCAGAGTCTTTAGCTCACTATCTTTCACAGAGGTGAAATATCCTAAACATATCAGCCTTTGTCCTGGCCTCGGGCAGTCCAGCACTGAAATGCTAGGCAATTCTCCCCTGAACAAGAGTACCAACAGCAACAACAGACATGTGTTTCGGTCTGGTTGGACCTCATCAGTAGGGTGGAGCTGTGCCTCTCTAAGAATAGTGAGCAAAGGGTCCACGTCTGATTCCCCTAATAACTTAGGGTGAGACACAAAGTTACTTAAATATGCAAATTAACAAGAGGGGTCCTGGGAGTCCCTCTGCCAGACATTAGACTGGTTACGAGGGACTTACCCAGAGTCTTTAGCTCACTATCTTTCACAGAGGAGAAATATCCTAAACATATCAGTCTTTGTCCTGGCCAGGGGCAGTCCAGCAGCAAATTGCAAGACAATTCTACCCTGAACAAGAGTACCAACAGCAACCCCAGACACGTGTTTCAGTCTGGTTGGACCTCATCAGTAGGGTGTAGCTGAGCCTCCCTAAGAATAGTGAGCAAGGTGTCCACATCTGGATTCTCCTAGTAATTTAGTGTGAGACCCAAAGTTACTTAAATATGCAAATTAACAAGGGGGTCTTGGGAGTCCCTCTGCCAGACATTAGTCCTGGTTACAAGAGACTTACCCAGAGTCTTTAGCTCACTATCTTTCACAGAGGAGAAATATCCTAAACATATCAGTCTTTTTCCTGCCCTTAGGCAGTCCATCACCGAAATGCTAGGCAATTCTCCACTGAACAAACGTACCAACAGCAACCCAAACATGTGTTTTGGTCTGGTTGGACCTCATCAGTGGTGTGGAGCTGTGCTTCTCTAGGAAAAGTGAGCAAGGGGTCCACGTCTGGCTTCCTCTAGTAACTTAGGGTGAGACCCAAAGTTACTTAAATATGCAAATTAATTAGTCCTGGTTAGGAGAGACTTACCCAGAGTCTTTAGCTCACTATCTTTCACAGAGGAGAAATATCCTAAACATATCAGTCTTTGTCCTGCCCTGGAGCAGTCCAGCACCAAAATGCTAGGCAATTCTCCCCTGAACAAGAGTACCAACAGCAACCACAGACACGTGTTTCGGTCTGGTTGGACCTTATCAGTAGTGTGGGGCTTTGCCTCTCTAAGAATAGTGAGCAAGGGGTCCACGTCTGGATTCCCCTAGTAATTTAGGGTGAGACCCAAAGTTACTTAAATATGCAAATTAACATGGGGGGTCCTGGGAGTCCCTCTGCCAGACATTAGTCCTGGTTATGAGAGACTTACCCAGAGGCTTTAGCTCACTATATTTGACAGAGAAGAAATATGCTAAACATATCAGTCTATGTCCTGCCTTGGGGCAGTCCACCACCAAAATACTAGGCAATTCTCCCCGGAACAAGAGTACCAACAGCAACCCCAGACATGTGTTTCAGTCTGGTTGGACCTCATCAGTAGTGTGGAGGTGTGCCTCTCTAAGAATAGTGAGCAAGGGGTCCACGTCTGGATTCCCCTAGTAACTTAGGGTGAGAGCAAAGTTACTTAAATATGCAAATTAACAAGGCGGGTCCTGGGAGTCCTTCTGCCAGACATTAGTCCTGGTTAGGAGAGACTTACCCAGAGTATTTAGCTCACTATCTTTCACTGAGGGGAACTATCCTAAACATTTCAGTCTTTGTCCTGCCCTGGGGCAGTCCATCACCAAAATGCTGGCCAATTCTACCATGAACAAGAGCCCCATCAGCAACCCAGACACGTGTTTTGGTATGGTTGAACCTCATCAGTAGGGTGTAACTGTGCCTCTCTAAGAATAGTGTTCAAGGGGTCCACGTCTGTATTCCCCTAGTAACTTAGGGTGAGACACAACATTAATTAAATATGCAACTTAACAAGGGGGGTCCTGGGAGTCCCTCTGCCAGACAGTAGTCCTGGTTACAAGAGACTTTCCCAGAGTCTTTAGCTCACTATCTTTCACAGATGAGAAATATCCTAAACATATCAGTCTTTGTCGTGCCCTGGTGCAGTCTTGCACCAAAATGCTAGGGAATTCTCCCTTGAACAAGAGTACCAAAATCAACCCCAGACATGTGTTTCGGTCTGGTTGGTCCTCATCAGTAGGGTGGAGCTGTGCCTCTCTATGAATATTGAGCAAGGGGTCCACGCCTGGATTCCCCTAGTAACTTAGGGCGAGACCCAAAGTTACTTAAATATGCAAATTAACAAGAGGGTCCTGGGAGTCCCTCTGCCAGACATTAGTCCTGGTTATGAGGGACCTACCCAGAGTCTTAGCTCACTATCTTTCACAGAGGAGAAATATCCTAAACATGTCAGTCTTTTTCCTGGCCAGGGGCAGTCCAGCAGCAAATTGCAAGACAATTCTCCCCTGAACAAGAGTACCAACAGCCTCCCCAGACATGCGTTTCGGTCTCGTTGGAGCTCATCAGTAGGTTGGAGCTGTGCCTCTCTAAGAATAGTGAGCAAGGGGTCCACATCTGGATTGCCCTAGTAATTTACGGTGAGACCCAAAGTTACTTAAATATGCAAATTGACAAGGGGGGTCTTGGGAGTCCCTCTGCCAGACATCAGTCCTGGTTACAAGAGACTTATCCAGAGTCTTTAACTCACTATCTTTCACAGAGGAGAAATATCCTAAACATATCAGTCTTTTTCCTGCCCTTATGCAGTCCAGCACCGAAATGCTAGGCAATTCTCCCCTGAACAAAAGTACCAACAGCAACCCCAAACATGTGTTTCACTCTGGTTGGACCTCATCAGTAGTGTGGAGCTGTGCTTCTCTAAGAATAGTGAGCAAGTGGTCCACGTCTGGCTTCCCCTTGTAATTTAGGGTGAGACCCAAAGTTACTTAAAGATGCAAATTAATTAGTCCTGGTTAGGAGAGACTTACCCAGAGTATTTAGCTCACTATCTTTCACAGAGGGGAACTATCCTAAACATTTCAGTCTTTGTCCTGCCATGGGGCAGTCCAGCACCAAAATGCTGGACAATTCTACCCTGAACAAGAGCCCCATCAGCAACCCAGACACGTGTTTTGGTATGGTTGAACCTCATCAGTAGGGTGTAACTGTGCCTCTCTAAGAATAGTGTTCAAGGGGTCCACGTCTGTATTCCCCTAGTAACTTAGGGTGAGACACAACATTACTTAAATATGCAACTTAACAAGGGGGGTCCTGGGAGTCCCTCTGCCAGACAGTAGTCCTGGTTACAAGAGACTTTCCCAGAGTCTTTAGCTCACTATCTTTCACAGAGGAGAAATATCCTAAACATATCAGTCTTTGTCGTGCCCTGGTGCAGTCTTGCACCAAAATGCTAGGGAATTCTCCCTTGAACAAGAGTACCAAAATCAACCCCAGACATGTGTTTCGGTCTGGTTGGTCCTCATCAGTAGGGTGGAGCTGTGCCTCTCAATGAATATTGAGCAAGGGGTCCACGTCTGGATTCCCCTAGTAACTTAGGGTGAGACCCAAAGTTACTTAAATATGCAAATTAACAAGAGGGGTCCTGGGAGTCCCTCTGCCAGACATTAGTCCTGGTTATGAGGGAATTACCCAGAGTCTTAGCTCACTATCTTTCACAGAGGAGAAATATCCTAAACATATCAGTCTTTTTCCTGGCCAGGGGCAGTCCAGCAGCAAATTGCAAGACAATTCTCCCATGAACAAGAGTACCAACAGCATCCCCAGACATGTGTTTCGGTCTCGTTGGAGCTCATCAGTAGGGTGGAGCTGTGCCTCTCTAAGAATAGTGAGCAAGGGGTCCACATCTGGATTGCCCTAGTAATTTACGTTGAGACCCAAAGTTACTTAAATATGCAAATTAACAAGGGGGGTCTTGGGAGTCCCTCTGCCAGACATCAGTCCTGGTTACAAGAGACTTACCCAGAGTCTTTAACTCACTATCTTTCACAGAGGAGAAATATCTTAAACATATCAGTCTTTTTCCTGCCCTTATGCAGTCCAGCACCGAAATGCTAGGCAATTCTCCCCTGAACAAAAGTACCAACAGCAACCCCAAACATGTGTGTCACTCTGGTTGGACCTCATCAGTAGTCTGGAGCTGTGCTTCTCTAAGAATAGTGAGCAAGTGGTCCACGTCTGGCTTCCCCTTGTAACTTAGGGTGAGACCCAAAGTTACTTAAAGATGCAAATTAATTAGTCCTGGTTAGGAGAGACTTACCCAGAGTCTTTAGCTCACTATCTTTCAAAGAGGAGAAATATCCTAAACATATCACTCTTTGTCCTGCCCTGGGGCAGTCCAGCACCAAAATGCTAGGCAATTCTCCCCTGAAAAAGAGTACCAACAGCAACCCCAGACACATATTTCGGTCTAGTTGGACCTCATCAGTATGGTGGAGCTGTGCCTCTCTAAGATTAGTGACCAAGGGTTCCACGTCTGGACTCCCCTAGTAACTTAGGGTGAGACCCAAAGTTACTTAAATATGCAAATTATTACGGGGGGCCCTGGGAGTCCCTCTACCAGACATTAGTCCTGGTTACGAGAGACTTATCCAGAGTCTTCAGCTCACTATCTTTCACAGAGGAGAAATATCCTAAACCTAACAGTCTTTGTCCTGTCCTGGGGCAGTCCAGCACAGAAATGCTAGGCAATTCTCCCCTGAACAAGAGCACCAAAAGCAACCCCAGACATGTGTTTCGATCTGGTTGGACCGCATCAGTAGGGTGCAGCTGTGCGTCTCTAAGAATAGTGAGCAAGAGTTCCACGTGTGGATTCCCCTAGTAACTTAGGGTAAGACCCAAAGTTACTTAAACATGCAAATTAACAAGGGGGGTCCTGGGAGTCCCTGTGCCAGACATTAGTCCTGGTTACGTGGGACTTACCCAGAGTCTTTAGCTCACTATCTTTCACAGAGGAGAAATATCCAAAACCTATCAGTCTTTGTCCTGGCCTCGGGCAGTCCAGCAGCAAATTGCATGACAATTATCCCCTGAACACGTGTACCAACAGCAACCCCATACACTTGTTTCAGTCTGGTTGGACCTTATCAGTAGGGTGGAGCTGTGCCTATTTAAAAATAGTGAGCAAGGGGTCCACGTCTGGATTCCCCTAGTACTTTAGGGTGAGACACAAAATTACTTAAATATGCAAATTAACAAGGGGTTCCTGGGAGTCCCTCTGCCAGACAGTAGTCCTGGTTACGAGAGACTTTCCCAGAGTTTTTAGCTCACTATCTTTCACAGAAGAGACATATCCTAAACATATCAGTCTTTTTCCTGCCTTGGGGCAGTCCAGCACCAAAATGCTAGGCATTTCTCCCCTGAATAAAAGTACCAACAGCAACCCCAGACATGTGTTTTGGTCTGGTTGGACCTCATTAGTAGGGTGGAGCTGTGCTTCTCTAAGAATAGTGAGCAAGGGGTCCACGTCTAGCTTCCCCTAGTAACTTAGCGTGAGGCCCAAAGTTACTTAAATATGCAAATTAATTAGTACTGGTTAGGAGAGACTTACCCAGAGTCTTTAGCTCACTAAATTTCACAGAGGAGAAATATCCTAAACATATCAGTTTTTGTCCCGCCCTGGGGCAGTCCAGCACCGAAATGCTAGGCAATTCTCCCCTGAAAAAGAGTACCAACATGAACCCCAGACACATGTTTTGGTCTGGTTGGACCTCATCAGTAGGGTGGAGCTGTGCCTCAATAAGAATAGTGAGCAAGGGGTCTACGTCTGGATTCCCCTAGTACCTTAGGTTGAGACACAAAGTTACTTAAATATTCAAAAATTAACAAGGAGGGTCCTGGGAGTCCCTTGGCCAGACATTTGTCCTGGTTATGAGAGAGTTACCCATAGTATTTAGCTCACTATTTTTCACAGAGGAAAAATATCCTGAACATATCATTCTTAGTCGTGCCATGGGGCAGTCCAGCACAGAAATGCTAGGCAATTCTCCCCTGAACAAGAGCACCAAAAGCAACCCCAGACAAGTGTTTCGGTCTGGTTGGACCTCACCAGTAGAGTGGAGCTGCGCCTCTCTAAGAATAGTGAGCAAGAGGTCCACGTCTGTATTCCCCTAATAACTTAGGGTGAGACACAAAGTTACTTAAATATGCAAATTAACAAGGGGGTCCTGGGAGTCCCTCTGCAAGACATTATTCCTGGTTATGAGATACTTTCCCAGAGTCTGTAGCTCACTATCTTTCACAGAGGAGAACATCCTAAACACATCAGTCTTTGTCCTGCCCTGGGGCAGTCCAGCAGCAAAATGCTAGACAATTCACCCCTGAACAAGAGTACCAACAGCATCCCCAGACACGTGTTTCTGTCTGGTTGGAACTCATCAGTAGTGTGGGTCTTTGCCTCTCTAAGAATAGTGAGCAAGGGGTCCACGTCTGGATTCCCATAGTAACTTAGGGTGAGACCCAAAGTTACTTAAATATGCAAATTAACAAGAGGGGTCCTGGGAGTCCCTCTGCCAAACATTAGTCCTGGTTACGAGGGACTTACCCAGAGTCTTTAGCTCACTATCTTTCACATAGGAGAAATATCCTAAACATATCAGTCTTTGTCCTGTCCTGGGGCAGTCGAGCACCGAAATGCTAGGCAATTCTCCCCTGAACAAGCTACCAACGGCAACCCCAGACATGTGTTTGGGTCTGGTTGGACCGCATCAGTAGGGTGCAGCTGTGCGTCTCTAAGAATAGTGAGTAAGGGTTCCACGTGTGGATTCCCCTAGTAACTTAGGGTGAGACCCAAAGTTACTTAAACATGCAAATTAACAAGGGGGTCTTGGGAGTCCCTCTGCCAGATATTAGTCCTGGTTACATTAGACTTACCCAGAGTCTTTAGCTCACTATCTTTCACAGAGGAGAAATATCCTAAACATATCAGTCTTTTTCCTGCCCTTAGGCAGTCCAGCACCAAAATGCTAGGCAATTCTCCACTGAACAAACGTACCAACAGTAACCCAAACATGTGTTTCGGTCTGGTTGGACCTCATCAGTGGTGTGGAGCTGTGCTTCTCTAGGAATAGTGAGCAAGGGGTCCACGCCTGGCTTCCCCTAGTAACTTAGGGTGAGACCCAAAGTTACTTAAATATGCAAATTAATTAGTCCTGGTTAGGAGAGACTTACCCAGAGTCTTTAGCTCACTATCTTTCACAGAGGAGAAATATCCTAAACATATCAGTCTTTGTCCTGCCCTGTGGCAGTCCAGCACCAAAATTCTAGGCAATTCTCCCCTGAACAAGAGTACCAACAGCAACCACAGACACGTGTTTCGGTCGGGTTGGACCTTATCAGTAGTGTGGGGCTTTGCCTCTCTAAGAATAGTGAGCAAGGGGTCCACGTCTGGATTCCCCTAGTAATTTAGGGTGAGACCCAAAGTTACTTAAATATGCAAATTAACAAGCGGGCCCTGGGAGTCCCTCTGCCAGACATTAGTCCTGGTTACGAGAGACTTACCCAGAGTCATTAGCTCACTAGCTTTCACAGAGGAATAATATCCTAAACATATCAGTCTTTGTCCTGCCCTGGGGCAGTCCAGCAGCAAAATGCTAGACAATTCGCCCCTGAACAAGAGTACCAACAACAACCCCAGACGCGTGTTTCGGTCTGGTTGGGCCTCAACAGTAGGGGGGAGCTGTGCCTCTCTAAGAATAGTGAGCCAGGGGTCCACGTCTGGATTCCCCTAGTAATTTAGGGTGAGACCCAAAGTTACTTAAATATGCAAATTAACATGGGGGGTCCTGGGAGTCCCTCTGCCAGACATTAGTCCTGGTTATGAGAGACTTACCCAGAGTCTTTAGCTCACTATATTTGACAGAGAAGAAATATGCTAAACATATCAGTCTATGTCCTGCCCTGGGGCAGTCCAGAACCAAAATACTAGGCAATTCTCCCTGGAACAAGAGTACCAACAGCAACCCCAGACATGTGTTTCAGTCTGGTTGGACCTCATCAGTAGTGTGGAGGTGTGCCTCTCTAAGAATAGTGAGCAAGGGGTCCACGTCTGGATTCCCCTAGTAACTTAGGGTGAGACCCAAAGTTACTTAAATATGCAAATTAACAAGGCAGGTCCTGGGAGTCCTTCTGCCAGACATTAGTCCTGGTTAGGAGAGACTTACCCAGACTTAATATCTTTCACAGAGGGAACTATCCTAAACATTTCAGTCTTTGTCCTGCCCTGGGGCAGTCCAGCACCAAAATGCTGGCCAATTCTACCCTGAACAAGAGCCCCATCAGCAACCCAGACACGTGTTTTGGTATGGTTGAACCTCATCAGTAGGGTGTAACTGTGCTTCTCTAAAAATAGTGTTCAAGGGGTCCACGTCTGTATTCCCCTAGTAACTTAGGGTGAGACACAACATTACTTAAATATGCAACTTAACAAGGGAGGTCCTGGGAGTCCCTCTGCCAGACAGTAGTCCTGGTTACAAGAGACTTTCCCATAGTCTTTAGCTCACTATCTTTCACAGAGGAGAAATATCCTAAACATATCAGTCTTTGTTGTGCCCTGGTGCAGTCCAGCACCAAAATGCTAGGGAATTCTCCCTTGAACAAGAGTACCAAAAGCAACCCCAGACATGTGTTTCGGTCTGGTTGGTCCTCATCAGTAGGGTGGAGCTGTGCCTCTCTATGAATATTGAGCAAGGGGTCCACGTCGAGATTCCCCTAGTAACTTAGGATGAGACCCAAAGTTACTTAAATATGCAAATTAACAAGAGGGGTCCTGGGAGTCCCTCTGCCAGACATTAGTCCTGGTTATGAGGGACTTACCCAGAGTCTTTAGCTCACTATCTTTCACAGAGGAGAAATATCCTAAACATATCAGTCTTTGTCCTGGCCAGGGGCAGTGCAGCAGCAAATTGCAAGACAATTCTCCCCTGAACAAGAGTACCAACAGCATCCCCAGACATGTGTTTTGGTCTCGTTGGACCTCATCAGTAGGGTGGAGCTGTGCCTCTCTAAGAATAGTGAGCAAGGGGTCCACATCTGAATTGCCCTAGTAATTTACGGTGAGACCCCAAAGTTACTTAAATATGCAAATTAACAAGGGGGGTCTTGGAAATCCCTCTGCCAGACATTAGTCCTGGTTACAAGAGACTTACCCAGAGTCTTTAACTCACTATCTTTCACAGAGGAGAAATATCCTAAATATATCAGTCTTTTTCCTGCCCTTATGCAGTCCAGCACCGAAATGCTAGGCAATTCTCCCCTGAACAAAAGTACCAACAGCAACCCCAAACATGTGTTTCACTCTGGTTGGACCTCATCAGTAGTGTGGAGCTGTGCTTCTCTAAGAATAGTGAGCAAGTGGTCCACGTCTGGCTTCCCCTTGTAACTTAGGGTGAGACCCAAAGTTACTTAAAGATGCAAATGAATTAGTCCTGGTTAGGACAGACTTACCCAGAGTCTTTAGCTCACTATCTTTCACGGAGGAGAAATATCCTAAACATATCAGTCTTTATCCTGCCCTGGGGCAGTCCAGCACCAAAAGGCCAGGCAATTCTCCCCTGAAAAAGAGTACCAACAGCAACCCCAGACACATGTTTCGGTCTAGTTGGACCTCATCAGTAGGGTGGAGCTGTGCCTCTCTAAGATTAGTGACCAAGGGTTCCACGTCTGGACTCCCCTAGTAACTTAGGGTGAGACCCAAAGTTACTTAAATATGCACATTATTAAGGGGGGCCCTGGGAGTCCCTCTACCAGACATTAGTCCTGGTTACGAGAGACTTATCCAGAGTCTTCAGCTCACTATCTCTCACAGAGGAGAAATATCCTAAACCTATCAGTCTTTGTCCTGTCCTGGGGCAGTCGAGCACCGAAATGCTGGGCAATTCTCCCCTGAACAAGCTACCAACAGCAACCCCAGACATGTTTTTCGGTCTGGTTGGACCGCATCAGTAGGGTGCAGCTGTGCGTCTCTAAGAATAGTGAGCAAGGGTTCCACGTGTGGATTCCCCTAGTAATTTAGGGTAAGACCCAAAGTTACTTAAACATGCAAATTAACAAGGGGGATCCTGGGAGTCCCTCTGCCAGACATTAGTCCTGGTTACGTGGGACTTACCCAGAGTCTTTAGCTCACTATCTTTCACAGAGGAGAAATATCCCAAACATATCAGTCTTTGTCCTGGCCTCGGGCAGTCCAGCAGCAAATTGCATGACAATTATCCCCTGAACAAGTGTACCAACAGCAACCCCAGACACGTGTTTCAGTCTGGTTGGACCTTATCAGTAGGGTGGAGCTGTGCCTATTTAAAAATAGTGAGCAAGGGGTCCACGTCTTGATTCCCCTAGTAATTTAGCGTGAGACACAAAATTACTTAAATATGCAAATTAACAAGGGGGGTCCTGGGAGTCCCTCTGCCAGACAGTAGTCCTGGTTATGGGAGACTTCCCCAGAGTTTTTAGCTCACTATCTTTCACAGAGGAGAAATATCCTAAACATATCAGTCTTTTTCCTGCCTTGGGGCAGTCCAGCACCAAAATGCTAGGCAATTCTCCCCTGAACAAGAGCACCAAAAGCAACCCCAGACAAGTGTTTCGGTCTGGTTGGACCTCACCAGTAGAGTGGAGCTGCGCCTCTCTAAGAATAGTGAGCAAGAGGTCCACGTCTGTATTCCCCTAATAACTTAGGGTGAGACACAAAGTTACTTAAATATGCAAATTAACAAGGGGGTCCTGGGAGTCCCTCTGCAAGACATTAGTCCTGGTTATGAGATACTTTTCCAGAACCTGTAGTTCACTATCTTTCACAGAGGAGAACATCCTAAACACATCAGTCTTTGTCCTGCCCTGGGGCAGTCCAGCAACAAAATGCTAGACAATTCACCCCTGAACAAGAGTACCAACAGCATCCCCAGACACGTGTTTCTGTCTGGTTGGAACTCATCAGTAGTGTGGGGCTTTGCCTCTCTAAGAATAGTGAGCAAGGGGTCCACGTCTGGACTCCCATAGTAACTTAGGGTGAGACCCAAAGTTACTTAAATATGCAAATTAACAAGAGGGGTCCTGAGAGTCCCTCTGCCAGACATTAGTCCTGGTTACGAGGGACTTACCCAGAGTCTTTAGCTCACTATCTTTCGCAGAGGAGAAACATCCTAAACATATCAGTCTTTGTCCTGGCCTTGGGCAGTCCAGTACTGAAATGCTAGGCAATTCTCCCCTGAACAAGAGTACCAACAGCAACAACAGACACGTGTTTCGGTCTGGTTGGACCTCATCAGTAGGGTGGAGCTGTGCCTCTCTAAGAATAGTGAGCAAGGAGTCCACGTCTGGATTCCTCTAATAACTTAGGGTGAGACACAAAGTTAATTAAAGATGCTAATTACCAAGGGAACCCTGGGAGTCCCTGTGCCAGACATTAGTCCTGGTTACGAGAGACTTACCCAGAGTCTTTAGCTCACTAGTTTTCACAGAGGAGAAATATCCTAAACATATCAGTCTTTGTCCTGCCCTGGGGCAGTCCAGCACGAAAATGGTAGGCATTTCTCCCGTGAGCAAGAGTACCAACAGCAACCCCAGACATGTGTTTCAGTCTCGTTGGACCTCATCAGTATGGTGGAGCTGTGCCTCCCTAAGAATAGTGAGCAAGGGGTCCACATCTGAATTCTTCTAGTAATTTAGGGTGAGACCCAAAGTTACTTAAGTATGCAAATTAACAAGGGGGTCTTGGGAGTCCCTCTGCCAGACATTAGTCCTGGTTACAAGAGACTTACCCAGAGTCTTTAGCTCACTATCTTTCACAGAGGAGAAATATCCTAAACATATCAGTCTTTTTCCTGCCCTTAGGCAGTCCAGCACCGAAATGCTAGGCAATTCTCCACTGAACAAACGTACCAACAGCAACCCAAACACGTGTTTCGGTCTGGTTGGACCTCATCAGTGGTGTGGAGCTGTGCTTCTCTAGGAATAGTGAGCAAGGTGTCCACGTCTGGCTTCCCCTACTAACTTAGGGTGAGACCCAAAGTTACTTAAATATGCAAATTAATTTTTCCTGGTTACAAGAGACTTTCCCAGAGTCTTTAGCTCACTATCTTTCACAGAGGAGAAATATCCTAAACATATCAGTCTTTGTCCTGCCCTGGGGCAGTCCAGCACTGAAATGCTAGGCAATTCTCCCCTGAACAAGAGTACAAACAGCAACCACAGACAATTGTTTCAGTCTGGTTGGACCTCATCAGTAGGGTGGAGCTGTGCCTCTCTAAGAATAGTGAGCAAAGGGTCCACGTCTGATTCCCCTAATAACTTACGGTGAGACACAAAGTTAATTAAATATGCAAATTAGCAAGGGGGGTCCTGGGAGTCCCTTACCCAGATATTAATCTTGGTTATGAGAGACTTACCCAGAGTCTTTAGCTCACTATCTTTCACAGAGGAGAAATATCCTAAACATATCAGTCTTGTCCCTGCCTTGGGGCAGTCCAGCACCAAAATGATAGGCAATTCTCCCCTGAATAAAAGTACCAACAGCAACCCCAGACATGTGTTTCGGTCTGGTTGGACCTCATTAGTAGGGTGGAGCTGTGCTTCTCTAAGAACAGTGAGCAAGGGGTCCACGTCTAGATTCCCCTAGTAACTTAGCGTGAGACCCAAAGGTACTTAAATATGCAAATTAATTAGTACTGGTTAGGTAAGACTTACCCAGAGTCTTTAGCGCACTAAATTTCACAAAGGAGAAATATCCTAAACATATCAGTTTTTTCCTGCCCTTGGGCAGTCCAGCACCGAAATGCTAGGCAATTCTCCCCTGAAAAAGAGTAGCATCATGAACCCCAGACACATGTTTTGGTCTGGTTGGACCTCATCAGTAGGGTGGAGCTGTGCCTCAATAAGAATAGTGAGCAAGGGTTCTACGTCTGGATTCCCCTAGTACCTTAGGTTGAGACACAAAGTTACTTTAATATTCAAAAATTAACAAGGAGGGTCCTGGGAGTCCCTTGGCCAGACAGTTTGTCCTGGTTATGAGAGA
Organism: Ambystoma mexicanum; assembly: GCF_040938575.1. Lineage (NCBI taxonomy): Eukaryota > Metazoa > Chordata > Amphibia > Caudata > Ambystomatidae > Ambystoma > Ambystoma mexicanum. The sequence continues at coordinate 570,919,317 of NC_090930.1, read as the reverse complement.
GTTACCCGTAGTATTTAGCTCACTATTTTTCACAGAGTAAAAATATCCTGAACATATCATTCTTAGTCGTGCCCTGGGGCAGTCCAGCACAGAAATGCTAGGCAATTCTCCCCTGAACAAGAGCACCAAAAGCAACCCCAGACAAGTGTTTCGGTCTGGTTGGACCTCACCAGTAGTGTGGAGCTGTGCCTCTCTAAGAATAGTGAGCAATTGGTCCACGTCTGTATTCCCCTAGTAACTTAGGGTGAGACACAAAGTTACTTAAATATGCAAATTAACAAGGGGGTCCTGGGAGTCCCTCTGCAAGAAATTAGTCCTGGTTATGAGATACTTACCCAGAGTCTGTAGCTCACTATCTTTCACAGAGGAGAACATCCTAAACACATCAGTCTTTGTCCTGCCCTGGGGCGTTCCAGCAGCAAAATGCTAGGCAATTCACCCCTGAACAAGAGTACCAACAGCATCCCCAGACACGTGTTTCTGTCTGGTTGGACCTCATCAGTAGTGTGGGGCTTTGCCTCTCTAAGAATAGTGAGCAAGGGGTCCACCTCTGGATTCCCATAGTAACTTAGGGTGAGACCCAAAGTTACTTAAATATGCAAATTAACAAGAGGGGTCCTGGGAGTCCCTCTGCCAGACATTAGTACTGGTTACGAGGGACTTACCCAGAGTCTTTAGCTCACTATCTTTCACAGAGGAGAAATATCCTAAACATATCAGTCTTTGTCCTGTCCTGGGGCAGTCGAGCACCGAAATGCTAGGCAATTCTCCCCTGAACAAGCTACCAACAGCAACCCCAGACATGTGTTTCGGTCTGGTTGGACCACATCAGTAGGGTGCAGCTGTGCGTCTCTAAGAATAGTGAGCAAGGGTTCCACGTGTGGATTCCCCTAGTAACTTAGGGTAAGACCCAAAGTTACTTAAACATGCAAATTAACAAGGGGGGTCCTGGGAGTCCCTCTGCCAGACATTAGTCCTGGTTACATGGGACTTACCCAGAGTCTTTAGCTCACTATCTTTCACAGAGGAGAAATATCCTAAACATATCAGTCTTTGTCCTGCCCTGGGGCAGTCCAGCACCAAAATGCTAGGCAATTCTCCCCTGGACAAGAGTACCAACAGCAACCACAGAAACGTGTTTCGGTCTGGTTGGACCTTATCAGTAGTGTGGGGCTTTGCCTCTCTAAGAATAGTGAGCAAGGGGTCCACATCTGGATTCCCCTAGTAATTTAGGGTGAGACCCAAAGATACTTAAATATGCAAATTAACAAGCGGGCCCTGGGAGTCCCTCTGCCAGACATTAGTCCTGGTTACGAGAGACTTACCCAGAGTCATTAGCTCATTGCTTTCACAGAGGAATAATATCCTAAACATATAAGTCTTTGTCCTGCCCTGGCGCAGTCCAGCAGCAAAATGCTAGACAATTCTCCCCTGAACAAGAGTACCAACAACAACCCCAGACACGTGTTTCGGTCTGGTTGGGCCTCATCAGTAGGGTGGAGCTGTGCCTCTCTAAGAATAGTGAGCAAGGGGTCCACGTCTGGATTCCCCTAGTAATTTAGGGTGAGACCCAAAGTTACTTAAATATGCAAATTAACATGGGGGGTCCTGGGAGTCCCTCTGCCAGACATTAGTCCTGGTTATGAGAGACTTACCCAGAGTCTTTAGCTCACTATATTTGACAGAGAAGAAATATGCTAAACATATCAGTCTATGTCCTGCCCTGGGGCAGTCCAGCACCAAAATACTAGGCAATTCTCCCCGGAACAAGAGAACTAACAGCAACCCCAGACATGTGTTTCAGTCTGGTTGGACCTCATCAGTAGTGTGGAGGTGTGCCTCTCTAAGAATAGTGAGCAAGGGGTCCACGTCTGGATTCCCCTCGTAACTTAGGGTGAGACCCAAAGTTACGTAAATATACAAATTAACAAGGCGGGTCCTGGGAGTCCTTCTGCCAGACATTAGTCCTGGTTAGGAGAGACTTACCCAGAGTCTTTAGCTCACTATCTTTCACAGAGGGGAACTATCCAAAACATTTCAGTCTTTGTCCTGCCCTGGGGCAGTCCAGCACCAAAATGATGGCCAATTCTACCTGAACAAGAGCCCCATCAGCAACCCAGACACGTGTTTTGGTATGGTTGAACCTCATCAGTAGGGTGTAACTGTGCCTCTCTAAGAATAGTGTTCAAGGGGTCCACGTCTGTATTCCCCTAGTAACTTAGGGTGAGACACAACATTACTTAAATATGCAACTTAACAAGGGGGGTCCTGGGAGTCCCTCTGCCAGACAGTAGTCCTGGTTACAAGAGACTTTCCCAGAGCCTTTAGCTCACTATCTTTCACAGAGGAGAAATATCCTAAACATATCAGTCTTTGTTGTGCCCTGGTGCAGTCCAGCACCAAAATGCTAGGGAATTCTCCCTTGAACAAGAGTACGAAAAGCAACCCCAGACATGTGTTTCAATCTGGTTGGACCTCATCAGTAGGGTGGAGCTGTGCCTCTCTATGAATATTGAGCAAGGGGTCCACGTCTGGATTCCCCTAGTAACTTAGGGTGAGACCCAAAGTTACTTAAATATGCAAATTAACAAGAGGGGTCCTAGGAGTCCCTCTGCCAGATATTAGTCCTGGTTATGAGGGACTTACCCAGAGTCTTTAGCTCACTATCTTTCACAGAGGAGAAATATCCTAAACATATCAGTCTTTGTCCTGGCCCGGGGCAGTCCAGCAGCAAATTGCAATACAATTCTCCCCTGAACAAGAGTACCAACAGCATCCCCAGACATGTGTTTCGGTCTTGATGGACCTCATCAGTAGGGTGGAGCTGTGCCTCTCTAAGAATAGTGAGCAAGGGGTCCACATCTGGATTGCCCTAGTAATTTATGGTGAGACCCAAAGTTACTTAAATATGCAAATTAACAAGGGGGGTCTTGGGAGTCCCTCTGCCAGACATTAGTCCTGGTTACAAGAGACTTACCCAGAGTCTTTAACTCACTATCTTTCACAGAGGAGAAATATCCTAAACATATCAGTCTTTTTCCTGCCCATATGCAGTCCAGCACCGAACTGCTAGGCAATTCTCCCCTGAACAAAAGTACCAACAGCAACCCCAAACATGTGTTTCACTCTGGTTGGACCTCAAAAGTAGAGTGGAGCTGTGCTTCTCTAAGAATAGTGAGCAAGTGGTCCACGTCTGGCTTCCCCTTGTAACTTAGGGTGAGACCCAAAGTTACTTAAAGATGCAAATTAATTAGTCCTGGTTAGGAGAGACTTACCCAGAGTCTTTAGCTCACTATCTTTCACAGAGGAGAAATATCCTAAACATATCAGTCTTTGTCCTGCCCTGGGGCAGTCCAGCACCAAAATGCAAGGCAATTCTCCCCTGAAAAAGAGTACCAACAGCAACCCGAGACACATGTTTCGGTCTAGTTGGACCTCATCAGTAGGGTGGAGCTGTGCCTCTCTAAGATTAGTGACCAAGGGTTCCACGTATGAACTCCCCTCGTAACTTAGGGTGAGACCCAAAGTTACTTAAATATGCAAATTATTAAGGGGGGCCCTGGGAGTCCCTCTACCAGACATTAGTCCTGGTTACAAGAGACTTATCCAGAGTCTTCAGCTCACTATCTTTCACAGAGGAGAAATATCCTAAACCTATCAGTCTTTGTCCTGTCCTGGGGCAGTCGAGCACCGAAATGCTGGGCAATTCTCCCCTGAACAAGCTACCAACAGCAACCCCAGACATGTGTTTCGGTCTGGTTGGACGCATCAGTAGGGTGCAGCTGTGCGTCTCTAAGAATAGTGACCAAGGGTTCCACGTATGAACTCCCCTCGTAACTTAGGGTGAGACCCAAAGTTACTTAAATATGCAAATTATTAAGGGGGGTCCTGGGAGTCCGTCTGCCAGACATTAGTCCTGTTTACGTGGGACTTACCCAGAGTCTTTAGCTCACTATCTTTCACAGAGGAGAAATATCCTAAACATATCAGTCTTTGTCCTGGCCTCGGGCAGTCCAGCAGCAAATTGCATGACAATTCTCCCCTGAACAAGTGTACCAACAGCAACCCCAGACACGTGTTTCAGTCTGGTTGGACCTTATCAGTAGGGTGGAGCTGTGCCTATTTAAAAATAGTGAGCAAGGGGTCCACCTCTGGATTCCCCTAGTAACTTAGGGTGAAACCCAATTTTACTTAAATATGAAAATTAACAAGGGGGCTCCTGGCAGACCCTTCGCCAGACATTAGTCCTGGTTACGAGAGACTTACCCAGAGACTTTAGCTCACTATCTTTCACAGAGGAGAAATATCCTAAATATATCAGTCTTTGTCCTGCCCTGGGGCAGTCCAGCACTGAAATGCTAGGAAATTCTCCCCTGAACAAGAGTACCAACAGCAACCACAGACACGTGTTTCTGTCTGGTTGTAACTCATCAGTACGGTGGAGCTGTGCCTCTCTAAGAATAGTGAGCAAAGGGTCCACGTCTGGATTCCCATAATAATTTAGGGTGAAACAAAAAGTTACTTAAATATGCAAATTGACAAGGGGACCCTGGGAGTCCCTCTGCCAGACATTAGTCCAGGTTACAAGAGACTTACCCAGAGTCTTTAGCTCACTAGTTTTCACAGAGGAGAAATATCCTAAACAGATCAGTCTTTGTCCTGCCCTGGGGCAGTCCAGCACGGAAATGCTAGGCATTTCTCCCGTGAGCAAGAGTACCAACAGCAACCCCAGAAATGTGTTTCGGTCTCGTTGGACCTCATCAGTAGGGTGGAGCTGTGCCTCAATAAGAATAGTGAGCAAGGGGTCTATGTCTGGATTCCCCTAGTACCTTAGGTTGAGACACAAAGTTACTTAAATATTCAAAAATTAACAAGGAGGGTCCTGGGAGTCCCTTGGCCAGACATTTGTCCTGGTTATGAGAAAGTTACCCATAGTATTTAACTCACTATTTTTCACAGAGGAAAAATATCCTGAACATATCATTCTTAGTCGTGCCCTGGGGCAGTCCAGCACAGAAATGCTAGGCAATTCTCCCCTGAACAAGAGCACCAAAAGCAACCCCAGACAAGTTTTTCGGTCTGTTGGACCTCACCAGTAGAGTGGAGCTGTGCCTCTCTAAGAATAGTGAGCAAGAGGTCCACGTCTGTATTCCCCTAGTAACTTAGGGTGAGAAACAAAATTACTTAAATATGCAAATTAACAAGGGGGTCCTGGGAGTCCCTCTGCAAGACATTAGTCCTGGTTACGAGATACTTACCCAGAGTCTGTAGCTCACTATCTTTCACAGAGGAGAACATCCTAAACACATCAGTCTTTGTCCTGCCCTGGGACAGTCCAGCAGCAAAATGCTAGACAATTCGCCCCTGAACAAGAGTACCAACAACAACCCCAGACACGTGTTTCGGTCTGGTTGGACCTCATCAGTAGGGTGGAGCTGTGCCTCTCTAAGAATAGTGAGCAAGGGGTCCACGTCTGGATTCACCTAGTAATTTAGGGTGAGACCCAAAGTTACTTAAATATGCAAATTAACAAGGGGGGTCCTAGGAGTCCCTCTGCCAGACATTAGTCCTGGTTATGAGGGACTTACCCAGAGTCTTTAGCTCACTATCTTTCACAGAGGAGAGATATCCTAAACATATCAGTCTTTGTCCTGGCCAGGGGCAGTCCAGCAGCAAAATACTAGGCAAATCTCCCCAGAAAAAGAGTACCAACAGCAACCCCAGATACGTGTTTCGGTCTGGTTGGACCTCATCAGTAGGGTGGAGGTGTGCCTCTCTAAGAATAGTGACCAAGGGGTCCACGTCTGGATTCCCATAGTAACTTAGGGTGAGACCCAAAGTTACTTAAATATGCAAATTAACAAGAGGGGTCCTGGGAGTCCCTCTGCCAGACATTAGTCCTGGTTACGAGGGACTTACCCAGAGTCTTTAGCTCACTATCTTTCACAGAGGAGTGATATCCTAAACATATCAGTCTTTGTCCTGGCCAGGGGCAGTCCAGCAGCAAATTGCAAGACAATTCTCCCCTGATCAAGCGTACCAACAGCACCCCCAGACATGTGTTTCAGTCTGGTTGGACCTCATCAGTAGGGTGGAGCTGTGCCTCTTTAAGAATAGTGAGCAAGGGTTCCACGTCTGGACTCCCTTAGTAACTTAGGGTTAGACCCAAAGTTACTTAAATATGCAAATTATTAAGGGGGGCCCTGGGAGTCCCTCTACCAGACATTAGTCCTGGTTACGAGAGACTTACCCAGAGTCTTCAGCTTACTAACTTTCACAGAGGAGAAATATCCTAAACCTATCAGTCTTTGTCCTGTCCTGGGGCAGTCGAGCACGAAATGCTAGGCAATTCTCCCCTGAACAAGCTACCAACAGCAACCCCAGACATGTGTTACCCAGAGTCTTTAGCTCACTTACCCAGAGTCTTTAGCTCACTATATTTGACAGAGAAGAAATATCCTAAACATATCAGTCTTTGTCCTGCCCTGGGGCAGTCCAGCACCAAAATACTAGGCAAATCTCCCCAGAAAAAGAGTACCAACAGCAACCCCAGACACGTGTTTCGGTCTGGTTGGACCTCATCAGTAGGGTGGAGGTGTGCCTCTCTAAGAATAGTGACCAAGGGGTCCACGTCTGGATTCCCATAGTAACTTAGGGTGAGACCCAAAGTTACTTAAATATGCAAATTAACAAGGGGGGTCTTGGGAGTCCTTCTGCCAGACATTAGTCCTAGTTAGGAGAGACTTACCCAGAGTCTTTAGCTCACTATCTTTCACAGAGGAGAACTATCCTAAACATATCAGTCTTTGTCCTGCCCTGGGGCAGTCCAGCACCAACATGCTGGGCAATGCTACCCTGAACAAGAGCCCCATCAGCAATCCCAGACACGTGTTTTGGTCTTGTTGAACCTCATCAGTAAGGTGTAACTGTGCCTCTCTAAGAATAGTGTTCAAGGGGTCCACGTCTGTGTTCCCGTAGTAACTTAGGGTGAGGCACAAAATTACTTAATTATGCAAATTAACAAGGGGGGTCCTGGGAGTCCCTCTGCCAGACAGTAGTCCTGGTTAGGAGAGACTTTCCCAGAGTCTTTAGCTCACTATCTTTCACAGAGGAGAAATATCCTAAACATATCAGTCTTTGTCTTGCCCTGGGGCAGTCCAGCACCGAAATGCTAGGGAATTCTCCCTTGAACAAGAGTACCAAAAGCAACTCCAGATACGTGTTTCAGTCTGGTTGGACCTCACCAGAAGAGTGGAGCTGTGCCTCTCTAAGTATAGTGAGCAAGGGGTCCACGTCTGGATTCCCCTACTAACTTAGGGTGAGACACAAAATTACTTAAATATGCAAATTAACAAGGGGGTCCTGGGAGTCCCTCTGCCAGACATTAGTCCTGGTTACGAGGGACTTACCCAGAGTCTTTAGCTCACTATCATTCACAGAGGAGAAATATCCTAAACATATCAGGCTTTATCCTGGCCAAGGTCAGTCCAGCAGCAAATTGTAAGACAATTCTCCCCTGAACAAGAGTACCCACAGCAACCCCAGACACGTGTTTCAGTCTGGTTGGACCTCATCAGTAGGGTGGAGCTGTGCCTCTTTAAGAATAGTGAGCAAGGGTTCCACGTCTGGATTCCCCTAGTAACTTAGGGTGAAACCCAAAGTTACTTAAATATGAAAATTAACAAGGGGGTTCCAGGCAGACCCTTTGCCAGACATTAGTCCTGGTTACGAGAAACTTACCCAGAGACTTTAGCTCACTATCTTTCACAGAGGAGAAATATCCTAAACATATCAGTCTTTGTCCTGCCCTGGTGCAGTCCAGCACCAAAATGCTAGGGAATTCTCCCTTGAACAAGAGTACCAAAAGCAACCATAGACACGTGTTTCAGTCTGGTTTGTCCTCATCAGTAGGGTGGAGCTGTGCCTCTCTATGAATATTGAGCAAGGGGTCCACGTCTGGATTCCCCTAGTAACTTAGGGTGAGACCCAAAGTTACTTAAATATGCAAATTAACAAGAGGGGTCCTGGGAGTCCCTCTGCCAGACATTAGTCCTGGTTATGAGGGACTTACCCAGAGTCTTTAGCTCACTAGTTTTCACAGAGGAGAAATATCCTAAACATATCAAACTTTGTCTTGGCCAGGGGCAGTCCAGCAGCAAATTGCAAGACAATTCTCCCATGAACAAGGGTACCTACAGCAACCCCAGACATGTGTTTCAGTCTCGTTGAACCTCATCAGTAGGGTGGAGCTGTGCCTCTCTAAGAATAGTGAGCAAGCGGTCCACGTCTGGATTGCCCTAGTAATTTACGGTGAGACCTAAAGTTAAGTAAATATGCAAATTAACAATGGAGTCTAGGGAGTCCCTCTGCCAGACATTAGTCCTGGTTACAAGAGACTTACCCAGAGTCTTTAGCTCACTATCTTTCACAGAGGAGAAATATCCTAAACATATCAGTCTTTTTCCTGCCCTTATGCAGTCCAGCACCGAAATGCTAGGCAATTCTCCCCTGACCAAAAGTACCAACAGCACCCCCAAACATGTGTTTCACTGTGGTTGGACCTCATCAGTAGTGTGGAGCTGTGCTTCTCTAAGAATAGTGAGCAAGGGGTCCACGTCTGGCTTCCCCTAGTAACTCAGGGTGAGAACCAAAGTTACTTAAAAATGCAAATTAATTAGTCCTGATTAGGAGAGACTTACCCAGAGTCATTAGCTCACTATCTTTCACAGAGGAGAAATATCCTAAACATATCAGTCTTTGTCCTGCCCTGGGGCAGTCCAGCACCAAAATCCTAGGCAATTCTCCCCTGAAAAAGAGTACCAACAGCAACCCCAGACACTTGTTTCGGTCTGGTTGGACCTCATCAGTAGGGCGCAGCTGTGCGTCTCTAAAAATAGTGAGCAAGGGGTCCACGTCAGGATTCCCCTAGTAACTTAGGGTAAACCCAATGTTACTTAAATATGAAAATTAACAAGGGGGCTCCTGGAAGACCCTTCGCCAGACATTAGCCCTTGTTATGAGAGACTTACCCAGAGACTTTAGCTCACTATCTTTCACAGAGGAGAAATATCCTAAATATATCAGCCTTTGTCCTGCCCTGGGGCAGTCCAGCACTGAAATGCTAGGCAATTCTCCCCTGAACAAGAGTACCAACAGCAACCACAGACACGTGTTTCTGTCTGGTTGTACCTCATCAGTAGGGTGGAGCTGTGCCTCTCTAAGAATAGTGAGCAAAGGGTCCACTTCTGGATTCCCCTAATAACTTAGGTTGAAACACAAAGTTACTTAAATATGCAAATTAACAAGGGGACCCTGGGAGTACCTCTGCCAGACATTAGTCCTGGTTACAAGAGACTTACCCAGAGTCTTTAGCACACTAGTTTTCACAGAGGAAAAATATCCTAAACATATCAGTCTTTGTCCTGCCCTGGGGCAGTCCAGCACGAAAATGCTAGGCATTTCTCCCGTGAGCAAGAGTACCAACAGCAACCCCAAACATGTGTTTCGGTCTGGTTGGACCTCATCAGTAGTGTGGAGCGGTGCTTCTCTAAGAATAGTGAGCAAGGGGTCCACGTCTGGCTTCCCCTACTAACTTAGGGTGAGACCCAAAGTCACTTAAATATGCAAATTAATTAGTCCTGGTTAGGACAGACTTACCCAGAGTCTTTAGCTCACTATCTTTCACAGAGGAGAAATATCCTAAACATATCAGTCTTTTTCCTGCCCTTAGGCAGTCCAGCACCGAAATGCTGGGCAATTCTCCCCTGAACAAAAGTACCAACAGCAACCCCAAACATGTGTTTCGGTCAGGTTGAAACTCATCAGTAGGGTGGAGCTGTGCCTCTCTAAGATTAGTGAGCAAGGATTCCACGTCTGGACTCCCCTATTAACTTAGGGTGAGACCCAAAGTTACTTAAATATGCAAATTATTAATGGGGGCCCTGGGAGTCCCTCTACCAGACATTAGTCCTGGTTAAGAGAGACCTATCCAGAGTGTTCAGCTCACTATCTTTCACAAAGGATAAATATCCTAAAGCTATCAGTCTTTGTCCTGTCCTGGGGCAGTCCAGCACCGAAATGCTTGGCAATTCTCCCCTGAACAAGCTACCAACAGCAACCCCATACATGTGTTTCGGTCTGGTCGGACCACATCAGTAGGGTGCAGCTGTGCTTCTCTAAGAATAGTGAGCAAGGGTTCCACGTGTGGATTCCCAAAGTAACTTAGGGTGAGACCCAAAGTTACTTAAATATGCAAATTAACAAGGGGGGTCCTGGGAGTCCCTCTGCCAGACATTAGTCCTGGTTACGAGGGACTTACCCAGAGTCTTTAGCTCACTATCTTTCACAGAGGAGAAATATCCTAAACATATCAGTCTTTGTCCTGCCCTGGGACAGTCCAGCAGCAAAATGCTAGACAATTCGCCCCTGAACAAGAGTACCAACAACAACCCCAGACACGTGTTTCGGTCTGGTTGGACCTCATCAGTAGGGTGGAGCTGTGCCTCTCTAAGAATAGTGAGCAAGGGGTCCACGTCTGGATTCACCTAGTAATTTAGGGTGAGACCCAAAGTTACTTAAATATGCAAATTAACAAGGGGGGTCCTAGGAGTCCCTCTGCCAGACATTAGTCCTGGTTATGAGGGACTTACCCAGAGTCTTTAGCTCACTATCTTTCACAGAGGAGAGATATCCTAAACATATCAGTCTTTGTCCTGGCCAGGGGCAGTCCAGCAGCAAAATACTAGGCAAATCTCCCCAGAAAAAGAGTACCAACAGCAACCCCAGATACGTGTTTCGGTCTGGTTGGACCTCATCAGTAGGGTGGAGGTGTGCCTCTCTAAGAATAGTGACCAAGGGGTCCACGTCTGGATTCCCATAGTAACTTAGGGTGTGACCCAAAGTTACTTAAATATGCAAATTAACAAGAGGGGTCCTGGGAGTCCCTCTGCCAGACATTAGTCCTGGTTACGAGGGACTTACCCAGAATCTTTAGCTCACTATCTTTCACAGAGGAGAGATATCCTAAACATATCAGTCTTTGTCCTGGCCAGGGGCAGTCCAGCAGCAAATTGCAAGACAATTCTCCCCTGATCAAGCGTACCAACAGCACCCCCAGACATGTGTTTCAGTCTGGTTGGACCTCATCAGTAGGGTGGAGCTGTGCCTCTTTAAGAATAGTGAGCAAGGGTTCCACGTCTGGACTCCCTTAGTAACTTAGGGTTAGACCCAAAGTTACTTAAATATGCAAATTATTAAGGGGGGCCCTGGGAGTCCCTCTACCAGACATTAGTCCTGGTTACGAGAGACTTACCCAGAGTCTTCAGCTCACTAACTTTCACAGAGGAGAAATATCCTAAACCTATCAGTCTTTGTCCTGTCCTGGGGCAGTCGAGCACGAAATGCTAGGCAATTCTCCCCTGAACAAGCTACCAACAGCAACCCCAGACATGTGTTACCCAGAGTCTTTAGCTCACTTACCCAGAGTCTTTAGCTCACTATATTTGACAGAGAAGAAATATCCTAAACATATCAGTCTTTGTCCTGCCCTGGGGCAGTCCAGCACCAAAATACTAGGCAAATCTCCCCAGAAAAAGAGTACCAACAGCAACCCCAGATACGTGTTTCGGTCTGGTTGGACCTCATCAGTAGGGTGGAGGTGTGCCTCTCTAAGAATAGTGACCAAGGGGTCCACGTCTGGATTCCCCTATTAACTTAGGGTGAGACCCAAAGTTACTTAAATATGCAAATTAACAAGGCGGGTCCTGGGAGTCCTTCTGCCAGACATTAATCCTGGTTAGGAGAGACTTACCCAGAGTCTTTAGCTCACTATCTTTCACAGAGGAGAACTATACTAAACATATCAGTCTTTGTCCTGCCCTGGGGCAGTCCAGCACCAAAATGCTGGGCAATTCTACCCTGAACAAGAGCCCCATCAGCAAACCCAGACACGTGTTTTGGCCTTGTTGAACCTCATCAGTAGGGTGTAACTGTGCCTCTCTAAGAATAGTGTTCAAGGGGTCCTCCCTGAAACTTGAGGAGAACCATATCCGGTTCCGGAAGCACCTCAAAACCTTCCTCTTTGCTTCTGCTTTCTCTCTCCCTCTCCCCTGCTGAACAGCTAATATTCTTCACTGAAACTGCACTGATTCTGCAACTGGACCACTCTTAACGGCCTTGGTCCTGGGCCCAGCCACTCTCCACTTGCACTGATGCCCTGGAATCCCCTCTGCACTGCGGGACTGTCTCTGTATCCCTACAGCCCCCACCCTTTCCAGCACTCCAGCCTAGTAGGATCGTTGTCTGTCTCCCCTTGTTCCTCCCCTCCCTGCCTCATCGCGCCTTGAAACACCTGTGTATATGCGCGTTACAAATGCCATATCATATCATATCACGTCTGTATTCCCCTAGTAACTTAGGGTGAGACACAAAGTTGCTTAAATATGCAAATTAACAAGGGGACCCTGGGAGTCCCTCTGCCAGTCATTAGTCCTGGTTATGAGAGACTTACCCAGAGTCTTTAGCTCACTATATTTGACAGAGAAGAAATATCCTAAACATATCAGTCTTTGTCCTGCCCTGGGGCAGTCCAGCACCAAAATACTAGGCAAATCTCCCCAGAAAAAGAGTACCAACAGCAACCCCAGACACGTGTTTCGGTCTGGTTGGACCTCATCAGTAGGGTGGAGGTGTGCCTCTCTAAGAATAGTGACCAAGGGGTCCACGTCTGGATTCCCATAGTAACTTAGGGTGAGACCCAAAGTTACTTAAATATGCAAATTAACAAGGGGGGTCTTGGGAGTCCTTCTGCCAGACATTAGTCCTAGTTAGGAGAGACTTACCCAGAGTCTTTAGCTCACTATCTTTCACAGAGGAGAACTATCCTAAACATATCAGTCTTTGTCCTGCCCTGGGGCAGTCCAGCACCAACATGCTGGGCAATGCTACCCTGAACAAGAGCCCCATCAGCAATCCCAGACACGTGTTTTGGTCTTGTTGAACCTCATCAGTAAGGTGTAACTGTGCCTCTCTAAGAATAGTGTTCAAGGGGTCCACGTCTGTGTTCCCCTAGTAACTTAGGGTGAGACACAAAATTACTTAATTATGCAAATTAACAAGGGGGGTCCTGGGAGTCCCTCTGCCAGACAGTAGTCCTGGTTAGGAGAGACTTTCCCAGAGTCTTTAGCTCACTATCTTTCACAGAGGAGAAATATCCTAAACATATCAGTCTTTGTCTTGCCCTGGGGCAGTCCAGCACCGAAATGCTAGGGAATTCTCCCTTGAACAAGAGTACCAAAAGCAACTCCAGATACGTGTTTCAGTCTGGTTGGACCTCACCAGAAGAGTGGAGCTGTGCCTCTCTAAGTATAGTGAGCAAGGGGTCCACGTCTGGATTCCCCTACTAACTTAGGGTGAGACACAAAATTACTTAAATATGCAAATTAACAAGGGGGTCCTGGGAGTCCCTCTGCCAGACATTAGTCCTGGTTACGAGGGACTTACCCAGAGTCTTTAGCTCACTATCATTCACAGAGGAGAAATATCCTAAACATATCAGGATTTATCCTGGCCAAGGTCAGTCCAGCAGCAAATTGTAAGACAATTCTCCCCTGAACAAGAGTACCCACAGCAACCCCAGACACGTGTTTCAGTCTGGTTGGACCTCATCAGTAGGGTGGAGCTGTGCCTCTTTAAGAATAGTGAGCAAGGGTTCCACGTCTGGATTCCCCTAGTAACTTAGGGTGAAACCCAAGTTACTTAAATATGAAAATTAACAAGGGGGTTCCAGGCAGACCCTTTGCCAGACATTAGTCCTGGTTACGAGAAACTTACCCAGAGACTTTAGCTCACTATCTTTCACAGAGGAGAAATATCCTAAACATATCAGTCTTTGTCCTGCCCTGGTGCAGTCCAGCACCAAAATGCTAGGGAATTCTCCCTTGAACAAGAGTACCAAAAGCAACCATAGACACGTGTTTCAGTCTGGTTTGTCCTCATCAGTAGGGTGGAGCTGTGCCTCTCTATGAATATTGAGCAAGGGGTCCACGTCTGGATTCCCCTAGTAACTTAGGGTGAGACCCAAAGTTACTTAAATATGCAAATTAACAAGAGGGGTCCTGGGAGTCCCTCTGCCAGACATTAGTCCTGGTTATGAGGGACTTACCCAGAGTCTTTAGCTCACTAGTTTTCACAGAGGAGAAATATCCTAAACATATCAGACTTTGTCTTGGCCAGGGGCAGTCCAGCAGCAAATTGCAAGACAATTCTCCCATGAACAAGGGTACCTACAGCAACCCCAGACATGTGTTTCAGTCTCGTTGAACCTCATCAGTAGGGTGGAGCTGTGCCTCTCTAAGAATAGTGAGCAAGCGGTCCACGTCTGGATTGCCCTAGTAATTTACGGTGAGACCTAAAGTTAAGTAAATATGCAAATTAACAATGGAGTCTAGGGAGTCCCTCTGCCAGACATTAGTCCTGGTTACAAGAGACTTACCCAGAGTCTTTAGCTCACTATCTTTCACAGAGGAGAAATATCCTAAACATATCAGTCTTTTTCCTGCCCTTATGCAGTCCAGCACCGAAATGCTAGGCAATTCTCCCCTGACCAAAAGTACCAACAGCACCCCCAAACATGTGTTTCACTGTGGTTGGACCTCATCAGTAGTGTGGAGCTGTGCTTCTCTAAGAATAGTGAGCAAGGGGTCCACGTCTGGCTTCCCCTAGTAACTCAGGGTGAGAACCAAAGTTACTTAAAAATGCAAATTAATTAGTCCTGATTAGGAGAGACTTACCCAGAGTCATTAGCTCACTATCTTTCACAGAGGAGAAATATCCTAAACATATCAGTCTTTGTCCTGCCCTGGGGCAGTCCAGCACCAAAATCCTAGGCAATTCTCCCCTGAAAAAGAGTACCAACAGCAACCCCAGACACTTGTTTCGGTCTGGTTGGACCTCATCAGTAGGGCGCAGCTGTGCGTCTCTAAAAATAGTGAGCAAGGGGTCCACGTCAGGATTCCCCTAGTAACTTAGGGTAAACCCAATGTTACTTAAATATGAAAATTAACAAGGGGGCTCCTGGAAGACCCTTCGCCAGACATTAGCCCTTGTTATGAGAGACTTACCCAGAGACTTTAGCTCACTATCTTTCACAGAGGAGAAATATCCTAAATATATCAGCCTTTGTCTTGCCCTGGGGCAGTCCAGCACTGAAATGCTAGGCAATTCTCCCCTGAACAAGAGTACCAACAGCAACCACAGACACGTGTTTCTGTCTGGTTGTACCTCATCAGTAGGGTGGAGCTGTGCCTCTCTAAGAATAGTGAGCAAAGGGTCCACTTCTGGATTCCCCTAATAACTTAGGTTGAAACACAAAGTTACTTAAATATGCAAATTAACAAGGGGACCCTGGGAGTACCTCTGCCAGACATTAGTCCTGGTTACAAGAGACTTACCCAGAGTCTTTAGCACACTAGTTTTCACAGAGGAAAAATATCCTAAACATATCAGTCTTTGTCCTGCCCTGGGGCAGTCCAGCACGAAAATGCTAGGCATTTCTCCCGTGAGCAAGAGTACCAACAGCAACCCCAAACATGTGTTTCGGTCTGGTTGGACCTCATCAGTAGTGTGGAGCGGTGCTTCTCTAAGAATAGTGAGCAAGGGGTCCACGTCTGGCTTCCCCTACTAACTTAGGGTGAGACCCAAAGTCACTTAAATATGCAAATTAATTAGTCCTGGTTAGGACAGACTTACCCAGAGTCTTTAGCTCACTATCTTTCACAGAGGAGAAATATCCTAAACATATCAGTCTTTTTCCTGCCCTTAGGCAGTCCAGCACCGAAATGCTGGGCAATTCTCCCCTGAACAAAAGTACCAACAGCAACCCCAAACATGTGTTTCGGTCAGGTTGAAACTCATCAGTAGGGTGGAGCTGTGCCTCTCTAAGATTAGTGAGCAAGGATTCCACGTCTGGACTCCCCTAGTAACTTAGGGTGAGACCCAAAGTTACTTAAATATGCAAATTATTAATGGGGGCCCTGGGAGTCCCTCTACCAGACATTAGTCCTGGTTAAGAGAGACCTATCCAGAGTGTTCAGCTCACTATCTTTCACAAAGGATAAATATCCTAAAGCTATCAGTCTTTGTCCTGTCCTGGGGCAGTCCAGCACCGAAATGCTTGGCAATTCTCCCCTGAACAAGCTACCAACAGCAACCCCATACATGTGTTTCGGTCTGGTCGGACCACATCAGTAGGGTGCAGCTGTGCTTCTCTAAGAATAGTGAGCAAGGGTTCCACGTGTGGATTCCCAAAGTAACTTAGGGTGAGACCCAAAGTTACTTAAATATGCAAATTAACAAGGGGGGTCCTGGGAGTCCCTCTGCCAGACATTAGTCCTGGTTACGAGGGACTTACCCAGAGTCTTTAGCTCACTATCTTTCACAGAGGAGAAATATCCTAAACATATCAGTCTTTTTCCTGCCCTTAGGCAGTCCAGCACCAAAATACTAGGCAATTCTCCCCTGAACAAAAGTACGAACAGCAACCTCAGACATGTGCTTCGGTCTCGTTGGACCTCATCAGTAGGGTGGAGCTGTGCCTCTCTAAGAATATTGAGCAAGGGGTCCACGTCTGGATTCCTCTAGTAATTTAGAGTGAGACCCAAAGTTACTTAAATATGCAAATTAACAAGGGGGGTCCTGGGAGTCCCTCTGCCAGACATTAGTTCTGGTTACAAGAGACTTACCCAGAGTCTTTAGCTAACTATCTTTCACAGAGAAGAAATATCCTAAACATATCAATTTTTTTCCTGCCTTTAGGCAGTCCAGCACCGAAATACTAGGCAATTCTCCCCTGAACAAAAGTACGAACAGCAACCTCAGACATGTGCTTCGGTCTCGTTGGACCTCATCAGTAGGGTGGAGCTGTGCCTCTCTAAGAATATTGAGCAAGGGGTCCACGTCTGGATTCCTCTAGTAATTTAGAGTGAGACCCAAAGTTACTTAAATATGCAAATTAACAAGGGGGGTCCTGGGAGTCCCTCTGCCAGACATTAGTTCTGGTTACAAGAGACTTACCCAGAGTCTTTAGCTAACTATCTTTCACAGAGAAGAAATATCCTAAACATATCAATTTTTTTCCTGCCTTTAGGCAGTCCAGCACCGAAATACTAGGCAATTCTCCCCTGAACAAAAGTACCAACAGCAACCCCAAACATGTGTTTTGGTCTGGTTGGACCTCATCTGTAGTGTGGAGCTGTGCTTCTCTAAGAATAGTTAGCAAGGGGTCCACGTCTGGCTTCCCCTACTAATTTAGGGTGAGACCCAAAGTCACATAAATATGCAAATTAATTAGTCCTGGTTAGGACAGACTTACCCAGAGTCTTTAGCTCACTATCTTTCACAGAGGAGAAATATCCTAAACATATCAGTCTTTGTCCTGCCCTGGGGCAGTCCAGCACTGAAATGCTTGACAATTCTCCCCTGAAAAAGAGTACCAACAGCAACCCCAGACACATATTTTGGTCTGGTTGGACCTCATCAGTAGGGTGGATCTGTGCCTCTCTAAGAATAGTGACCAAGGGGTCCACGTCTGGATTCCCATAGTAACGTAGGGTGAGACCCAAAGTTACTTAAATATGCAAATTAACAAGGGGGGTCTTGGGAGTCCTTCTGCCAGACATTAGTCCTAGTTAGGAGTGACTTACCCAGAGTCTTTAGCTCACTATCTTTCACAGAGGAGAACTATCCTAAACATATCAGTCTTTGTCCTGCCCTGGGGCAGTCCAGCACCAAAATGCTGGGCAATGCTACCCTGAACAAGAGCCCCATCAGCAAACCCAAACACGTGTTTTGGTCTTGTTGAACCTCATCAGTAAGGTGTAACTGTGCCTCTCTAAGAATAGTGTTCAAGGGGTCCACGTCTGTGTTCCCCTAGTAACTTAGGGTGAGACAGAAAATTACTTAATTATGCAAATTAACAAGGGGGGTCCTGGGAGTCCCTCTGCCAGACAGTAGTCCTGGTTAGGAGAGACTTTCCCAGAGTCTTTAGCTCACTATCTTTCACAGAGGAGAAATATCCTAAACATATCAGTCTTTGTCTTGCCCTGGGGCAGTCCAGCACCGAAATGCTAGGGAATTCTCCCTTGAACAAGAGTACCAAAAGCAACCCCAGATACGTGTTTCAGTCTGGTTGGACCTCATCTGTAGTGTGGAGCTGTGCTTCTCTAAGAATAGTTAGCAAGGGGTCCACGTCTGGCTTCCCCTACTAATTTAGGGTGAGACCCAAAGTCACATAAATATGCAAATTAATTAGTCCTGGTTAGGACAGACTTACCCAGAGTCTTTAGCTCACTATCTTTCACAGAGGAGAAATATCCTAAACATATCAGTCTTTGTCCTGCCCTGGGGCAGTCCAGCACTGAAATGCTTGACAATTCTCCCCTGAAAAAGAGTACCAACAGCAACCCCAGACACATATTTTGGTCTGGTTGGACCTCATCAGTAGGGTGGATCTGTGCCTCTCTAAGAATAGTGACCAAGGGGTCCACGTCTGGATTCCCATAGTAACGTAGGGTGAGACCCAAAGTTACTTAAATATGCAAATTAACAAGGGGGGTCTTGGGAGTCCTTCTGCCAGACATTAGTCCTAGTTAGGAGTGACTTACCCAGAGTCTTTAGCTCACTATCTTTCACAGAGGAGAACTATCCTAAACATATCAGTCTTTGTCCTGCCCTGGGGCAGTCCAGCACCAAAATGCTGGGCAATGCTACCCTGAACAAGAGCCCCATCAGCAAACCCAAACACGTGTTTTGGTCTTGTTGAACCTCATCAGTAAGGTGTAACTGTGCCTCTCTAAGAATAGTGTTCAAGGGGTCCACGTCTGTGTTCCCCTAGTAACTTAGGGTGAGACAGAAAATTACTTAATTATGCAAATTAACAAGGGGGGTCCTGGGAGTCCCTCTGCCAGACAGTAGTCCTGGTTAGGAGAGACTTTC
Source organism: Ambystoma mexicanum (assembly GCF_040938575.1). Taxonomy (NCBI): domain Eukaryota; kingdom Metazoa; phylum Chordata; class Amphibia; order Caudata; family Ambystomatidae; genus Ambystoma; species Ambystoma mexicanum. Next base: position 570,900,327 of record NC_090930.1, on the reverse strand, counting down.
CCAGAGTCTTTAGCTCACTATCTTTCACAGAGGAGAAATATCCTAAACATATCAGTCTTTGTCTTGCCCTGGGGCAGTCCAGCACCGAAATGCTAGGGAATTCTCCCTTGAACAAGAGTACCAAAAGCAACCCCAGATACGTGTTTCAGTCTGGTTGGACCTCACCAGAAGAGTGGAGCTGTGCCTCTCTAAGTATAGTGAGCAAGGGGTCCACGTCTGGATTCCCCTACTAACTTAGGGTGAGACACAAAATTACTTAAATATGCAAATTAACAAGGGGGTCCTGGGAGTCCCTCTGCCAGACATTAGTCCTGGTTACGAGGGACTTACCCAGAGTCTTTAGCTCACTATCTTTCACAGAGGAGAAATATCCTAACCATATCAGGCTTTATCCTGGCCAAGGTCAGTCCAGCAGCAAATTGTAAGACAATTCTCCCCTGAACAAGAGTACCCACAGCAACCCCAGACACGTGTTTCAGTCTGGTTGGACCTCATCAGTAGGGTGGAGCTGTGCCTCTTTAATAATAGTGAGCAAGGGTTCCACGTCTGGATTCCCCTAGTAACTTAGGGTGAAACCCAAAGTTACTTAAATATGAAAATTAACAAGGGGGTTCCAGGCAGACCCTTTGCCAGACATTAGTCCTGGGTACGAGAAACTTACCCAGAGACTTTAGCTCACTATCTTTCACAGAGGAGAAATATCCTAAACATATCAGTCTTTGTCCTGCCCTGGTGCAGTCCAGCACCAAAATGCTAGGGAATTCTCCCTTGAACAAGAGTACCAAAAGCAACCATAGACACGTGTTTCGGTCTGGTTTGTCCTCATCAGTAGGGTGGAGCTGTGCCTCTCTATGAATATTGAGCAAGGGGTCCACGTCTGGATTCCCCTAGTAACTTAGGGTGAGACCCAAAGTTACTTAAATATGCAAATTAACAAGAGGGGTCCTGGGAGTCCCTCTGCCAGACATTAGTCCTGGTTATGAGGGACTTACCCAGAGTCTTTAGCTCACTAGTTTTCACAGAGGAGAAATATCCTAAACATATCAGACTTTGTCCTGGCCAGGGGCAGTCCAGCAGCAAATTGCAAGACAATTCTCCCATGAACAAGGGTACCTAGAGCAACCCCAGACATGTGTTTCGGTCTCGTTGAACCTCATCAGTAGGGTGGTGCTGTGCCTCTCTAAGAATAGTGAGCAAGCGGTCCACGTCTGGATTGCCCTAGTAATTTACGGTGAGACCTAAAGTTACTTAAATATGCAAATTAACAATGGGGTCTAGGGAGTCCCTCTGCCAGACATCAGTCCTGGTTACAAGAGACTTACCCAGAGTCTTTAGCTCACTATCTTTCACAGAGGAGAAATATCCTAAACATATCAGTCTTTTTCCTGCCCTTATGCAGTCCAGCACCGAAATGCTAGGCAATTCTCCCCTGACCAAAAGTACCAACAGCACCCCCAAACATGTGTTTCACTGTGGTTGGACCTCATCAGTAGTGTGGAGCTGTGCTTCTCTAAGAATAGTGAGCAAGGGGTCCACGTCTGGCTTCCCCTAGTAACTCAGGGTGAGACCCAAAGTTACTTAAAAATGCAAATGAATTCGTCCTGGTTAGGAGAGACTTACCCAGAGTCATTAGCTCACTATCTTTCACAGAGGAGAAATATCCTAAACATATGAGTCTTTGTCCTGCCCTGGGGCAGTCCAGCACCAAAATCCTAGGCAATTCTCCCCTGAAAAAGAGTACCAACAGCAACCCCAGACACTTGTTTCGGTCTGGTTGGACCTCATCAGTAGGGCGCAGCTGTGCGTCTCTAAAAATAGTGAGCAAGGGGTCCACGTCTGGATTCCCCTAGTAACTTAGGGTAAACCCAATGTTACTTAAATATGAAAATTAACAAGGGGGCTCCTGGCAGACCCTTCGCCAGACATTAGCCCTTGTTATGAGAGACTTACCCAGAGACTTTAGCTCACTATCTTTCACTGAGGAGAAATATCCTAAATATATCAGCCTTTGTCCTGCCCTGGGGCAGTCCAGCACTGAAATGCTAGGCAATTCTCCCCTGAACAAGAGTACCAACAGCAACCACAGACACGTGTTTCTGTCTGGTTGTACCTCATCAGTAGGGTGGAGCTGTGCCTCTCTAAGAATAGTGAGCAAAGGGTCCACTTCTGGATTCCCCTAATAACTTAGGTTGAAACACAAAGTTACTTAAATATGCAAATTAACAAGGGGACCCTGGGAGTACCTCTGCCAGACATTAGTCCTGGTTACAAGAGACTTACCCAGAGTCTTTAGCACACTAGTTTTCACAGAGGAAAAATATCCTAAACATATCAGTTTTTGTCCTGCCCTGGGGCAGTCCAGCACGAAAATGCTAGGCATTTCACCCGTGAGCAAGAGTACCAACAGCAACCCCAGACATGTGTTTTGGTCTCGTTGGACCTCATCAGTAGGGTGGAGCTGTGCCTCTCTAAGAATAGTGAGCAAGGAGTCCACGTCTGGATTCCTCTAGTAATTTAGGGTGAGACCCAAAGTTAATTAAATATGCAAATTAACAAGGGGGGTTTGGGAGTCCCTCTGCCAGACATTAGTCCTGGTTACAAGAGACTTACCCAGAGTCTTTAGCTAACTATCTTTCACAGAGGAGAAATATCCTAAACATATCAGTCTTTTTCCTGCCCTTAGGGAGTCCAGCACCGAAATGCTAGGCAATTCTCTCCTGAACAAAAGTACCAACAACAACCCCAAACATGTGTTTCGGTCTGGTTGGACCTCATCAGTAGTGTGGAGCTGTGCTTCTCTAAGAATAGTGAGCAAGGGGTCCACGTCTGGCTTCCCCTACTAACTTAGGGTGAGACCCAAAGTTACCTAAATATGCAAATTAATTTGTCCTGGTTAGGACAGACTTACCCAGAGTCTTTAGCTCACTATCTTTCACAGAGGAGAAATATCCTAAACATATCAGTCTTTGTCCTGGCCTGGGGCAGTCCAGCACCGAAATGCTTTGCAATTCTCCCCTGAAAAAGAGTACCAACAGCAACCCCAGACACATGTTTTGGTCTGGTTGGACCTCATCAGTAGGGTGGCTCTGTGCCTCTCTAAGAATAGTGAGCAAGGGGTCTACGTTTGGATTCCCCTAGTAACTTAGGATGAGACCCAAAGTTACTTAAATATGCAAATTAACAAGGGGTGTCCGGGGAGTCCCTCTGCCAGACGTTAGTCCTGGTTATGAGAGACTTACCCAGAGTCTTTAGCTCACTTTCGTTCACAGAGAAGAAATATCCTTAACATATCAGTCTTTTTCCTGCCCTGGGGCAGTCCGGCACCGAAATGCTTGGCAATTCTCCCCTGAACAAGCTACCAACAACAACCCCAAACATGTGTTACGGTCTGGTTGGACCGCATCAGTAGGGTGCAGCTGTGCTTCTCTAAGAATAATGAGCAAGGGTTCAGCCTGTGGATTCCCCTAGTAAATTAGGGTGAGACCCAAAGTTACTTAAATATGCAAATTATATAGGGGGGTCCTGGGAGTCCCTCTGCCAGACGTTAGTCCTGGTTACAGGGACTTACCCAGAGTCTTTAGCTCACTATCTTTCACAGAGGAGGAATATCCTTAACATATCAGTCTTTGTCCTGGCCTGGGGAAGTCCAGCAGCAAATTGTAAGACAATTCTCCCCTGAACAAGAGTACCAACAGCAACCCCAAACACATGTTTCATTCTGGTTGGACCTCATCAGTATGGTGGAGCTGTGCCTCTTTAAAAATAGTGAGCAAGGGGTCCACGTCTGGATTCCCCTAGTAACTTAGGGTGAAACCCAAAGTTACTTAAATATGAAAATTAACAAGGGGGCTCCTGGCAGACCCTTTGCCAGACATTAGTCCTGGTTACGAGAGACTTACCCATACACTTTAGCTCACTATCTTTCAAAGAGGAGAAATATCCTAAATATATCAGTCTTTGTCTTGCCCTGGGGCAGTCCAGCACTGAAATGCTAGGCAATTCTCCCCTGAACAAGAGTACCAAATCAACCACAGACACGTGTTTTGGTCTGGTTGGACCTCATCAGTAGGGTGGAGCTGTGCCTTCTAAGAATAGTGAGCAAAGGGTCCATGTCTGGATTCCCCAAATAACTTAGGGTGAGACACAAAGTTACTTAAATGTGCAAATTAACAAGGGGAACCCGGGAGTCCCTCTGCCAGACATTAGTCCTGGTTACAAGAGACTTACCCAGAGTCTTTAGCTCACTAGTTTTCACAGAGGAGAAATATCCTAAACATATCAGCCTTTGTCCTGCCCTGGGGCAGTCTAGCACGAAAATGCTAGGCATTTCTCCCGTAGCAAGAGCACCAATAGCAACCCCAGACATGTGTTTCAGTCTTGTTGGACCTCATCAGTAGGGTGGAGCTGTGCCTCTCTAAGAATATTGAGCAAGGGGTCCACGTCTGGATTCCTCTAGTAATTTAGAGTGAGACCCAAAGTTACTTAAATATGCAAATTAACAAGGGGTGGTCTTGGGAGTCCCTCTGCCAGACATTAGTTCTGGTTACAAGAGACTTACCTAGAGTCTTTAGCTAACTATCTTTCACAGAGGAGAAATATCCTAAACATATCAGTCTTTTTCCCGCCCTTAGGCAGTCCAGCACCGAAATGCAAGGCAATTCTCCCCTGAACAAAAGTACCAACAGCAACCCCAAACATGTGTTTCGGTCTGGTTGGACCTCATCAGTAGTGTGGAGCGGTGCTTCTCTAAGAATAGTGAGCAAGGGGTCCACGTCTGGCTTCCCCTACTAACTTAGGGTGAGACCCAAAGTCACTTAAATATGCAAATTAATTAGTCCTGGTTAGGACAGACTTACCCAGAGTCTTTAGCTCACTATCTTTCACAGAGGAGAAATATCCTAAACATATCAGTCTTTTTCCTGCCCTTAGGCAGTCCAGCACCGAAATGCTGGGCAATTCTCCCCTGAACAAAAGTACCAACAGCAACCCCAAACATGTGTTTCGGTCAGGTTGAAACTCATCAGTAGGGTGGAGCTGTGCCTCTCTAAGATTAGTGAGCAAGGATTCCACGTCTGGACTCCCCTAGTAACTTAGGGTGAGACCCAAAGTTACTTAAATATGCAAATTATTAATGGGGGCCCTGGGAGTCCCTCTACCAGACATTAGTCCTGGTTAAGAGAGACCTATCCAGAGTGTTCAGCTCACTATCTTTCACAAAGGAGTTATCCTAAAGCTATCAGTCTTTGTCCTGTCCTGGGGCAGTCCAGCACCGAAATGCTTGGCAATTCTCCCCTGAACAAGCTACCAACAGCAACCCCATACATGTGTTTCGGTCTGGTCGGACCACATCAGTAGGGTGCAGCTGTGCTTCTCTAAGAATAGTGAGCAAGGGTTCCACGTGTGGATTCCCAAAGTAACTTAGGGTGAGACCCAAAGTTACTTAAATATGCAAATTAACAAGGGGGGTCCTGGGAGTCCCTCTGCCAGACATTAGTCCTGGTTACGAGGGACTTACCCAGAGTCTTTAGCTCACTATCTTTCACAGAGGAGAAATATCCTAAACATATCAGTCTTTTTCCTGCCCTTAGGCAGTCCAGCACCGAAATACTACGCAATTCTCCCCTGAACAAAAGTACCAACAGCAACTTCAGACATGTGCTTCGGTCTCGTTGGACCTCATCAGTAGGGTGGAGCTGTGCCTCTCTAAGAATATTGAGCAAGGGGTCCACGTCTGGATTCCTCTAGTAATTTAGAGTGAGACCCAAAGTTACTTAAATATGCAAATTAACAAGGGGGGGTCTTGGGAGTCCCTCTGCCAGACATTAGTTCTGGTTACAAGAGACTTACCCAGAGTCTTTAGCTAACTATCTTTCACAGAGAAGAAATATCCTAAACATATCAATTTTTTTCCTGCCTTTAGGCAGTCCAGCACCGAAATACTAGGCAATTCTCCCCTGAACAAAAGTACCAACAGCAACCCCAAACATGTGTTTTGGTCTGGTTGGACCTCATCTATAGTGTGGAGCTGTGCTTCTCTAAGAATAGTTGGCAAGGGGTCCACGTCTGGCTTCCCCTACTAATTTAGGGTGAGACCCAAAGTCACATAAATATGCAAATTAATTAGTCCTGGTTAGGACAGACTTACCCAGAGTCTTTAGCTCACTATCTTTCACAGAGGAGAAATATCCTAAACATATCAGTCTTTGTCCTGCCCTGGGGCAGTCCAGCACTGAAATGCTTGGCAATTCTCCCCTGAAAAAGAGTACCAACAGCAACCCCAGACACATATTTTGGTCTGGTTGGACCTCATCAGTAGGGTGGATCTGTGCCTCTCTAAGAATAGTGAGCAAGGGGTCTACGTCTGTATTCCCCTAGTAACTTAGGATGAGACCCAAAGTTACTTAAATATGCAAATTAACAAGGGGTGTCCTGGGAGTCCCTCTACCAGACATTAGTCCTGGTTACGAGGGACTTACCCAGAGTCTTTAGCTCACTATCTTTCACAGAGGAGAAAATTATTTTATCGAACTGTGTTGGATAATACAAATCCTTACCAGAATATTACCGGTTGCCACGAGGAACTCTTCAGTAGGGTCAAGCTGCAACCTGCAAGGAATCGGACAAGAGTGAAAGTCAGGCATTTGAACTCTTACGAACTACATACTTACGGTGTCTTGCCGGGAATATCGGAGTCAATATTGTTTTGGAACTCACCAATTCCTTCGAGCCAGTGAAGCAACTGGTTATCTACGCGCCCCTGCGCTCAATGCAGCATGGAGAGCTCATCTTTTCAAACCATCAGGTGAGACTATCAGAGGGGACATCAAAGGTGACCAGTGGGGAGAACAGCGGGGTGGGGGAATTTACGCTCAACTCCACGGGTGGTTAATTCCCTTTCTCCATTCGCAGAAGAATATGTCATGCCGCGGCAGGGTTGGCGGAAGTGGAATCGCTGGCGGTTCTGTCCGCCGTAGCATTCCGCTCCTCGTCTTCCGTTTACCGCTCTAGTCGTTGTACGCGTCCGTGACCCGGAAGTATAAATATCCTCACTTCCGGCTCGCATACGCGTTGCAACGTTTCCTGGTTTCCTCCTGTGTTGCTGCCGCTCCATCTCCCGGTGATAATCTTGACTTTCTGCATTCAGTTTCGCTGTTTCCCATTTCAGCTGTTTTTCCACCCTGCCCAGTGCGTGATCTCGTCCTTGTCTAGCCTTTTTTTTCTCCTTATTTTCTTTTCCTTCCATTTCTCCTTGCTAATTTGAACTCACCTGTTGCCAGACCTTTTGCCTGCCTACCGAACTGCCTGTGATTATCCTTAGTATCCCATTGAACTCACCTGTTGCCAGACCTTTTGCCTGCCTACTGGACTGCCTGTGATTTTTCCCCTGAGTCCGTTGGATCTACCTCATTCCGGATTCGGTGCCTGCTCATCGGATTGCACTCTCTTCAGCTAACTCATCTTCTGGGATCCTCCACTTGCAATACTACGTTCAGGGTTTTTTTGTGCCTTCCGGCTTTTTTCCCCCTGTGAGGCGTTCTCGGTAGGATAACCCCCGTTGCCCCTATCTTAGTGGCACGGTGGCATCCTATCGAGGGCGTCCTTATCTTCACAAGAAAAAAGAGAAGCCTCCACGACATAAGGACGGAAGGATTAAGCAGAAAGAGGAAGGTGAGGAGTTGGGGGAAGGGGGAGAACTTGTCATCTCATCAGAAGAAGAAGACATAACCGACAATCGTGACAGTTTGCAAAGCCTACAAGAAACTGAGATGGCTACCCCCCAACAAGTTCAGGAACTAGTAGCCGCAGTCCAAAACCTTAATATGGAGGTCCAGAATCTTAAGACAACCAACGCAGCATTACAACTAAGAATGAATGAACGGGAGCGACCCTCTGCAGACCTACCTTCATACCCTTGGGTTTCAGGCAAGTTTGATGGATCACCGAAACGAGTCAAGGAGTTCTTAGATGCCTGCAATCTTCACTTTTCCTTCCGTCCGCAGACCTTCACATCAGATCATACCAAAGTAGGATTCATGATTACCCATATGACAGGTAATGCCCTGGCGTGGGCCACCCCTTTGGTTAATCAGTCAGATCCTGTGCTACAGAACTACAATGATTTCAAGACCCTACTACAGCAAACATTTCTACGCACAGAAAGTGCTTTTATGGCCTCGGAGGACCTCTTGGATATCCGCCAAGGAAACACCGATCTTCTCTCCTATATCACTACGTTCAAACAGATAGCCGCCGAAGCTGGCTGGCAGGAACAAGCCCAATATACCATCTTCCGTCGAGGGTTGAGAGAGGAACTCAAGGACGAACTAGCTCGTATCGACCGTCCATCCTCCTTTTCAGATCTCATCACGGCCGCTCTTCAGATCGATTTCCGACTCTCGGAACGACGGTCAGAAAGAAAGAAGAACAAACTCTACAGTCTCCCTCCCTTAGAAGCCCAGATACCATCTTCTCAACCACCTTCATGCCAAGGCAAAGAAGAACCGATGCAGATCAGTACTGCTCGTGCACCACTCACCCCGGAAGAACGGAAGAGACGCCGGGATGGCAACATGTGCATGTATTGTGGAGCCTCTGACCATCTGTTACGGAACTGTCCTAACGCTCCTCCGAGGCGTTCGGGAAACGAGCGCCCTCGGTGAGTATGGGGACGCACTCCCGAGGGGCCATTCCTAGTCCTTATGCAACTTTGTCAATAGCCTCTTCTGGTTTACTAGAGGATTCAAGGTTGATGGTTCTGTCAGTCACCCTTACTGTAGGCAGGACCGAAGTCCCAACTCAGGCTTTACTAGACTGTGGTGCTGCCGGCAACTTCATAGATACCTTGTGGGCTAAGCAAAAAGGTATAACTCGTCTGGCCAAACAGGAGGATCAGAAAGTCGAAGGAGTGGATGGGGAACCTTTGATTTCCGGCATGATCACGCATACCACTGAGGAATTACAACTATGTATCCAGCAACATACCGAAAGGATCTCGTTTGACATAATCCAAGCAGCCCACTTTCCTATCATACTAGGGATAAGCTGGCTACGAAAGCACAACCCTCACATTGATTGGGCAAAGAACGTACTCTGTTTTCAGTCCACCTTTTGTAGATCCGAATGTCTGCCTGAACCAAAGTTTGAGACAGTACAAACTACCAATGTCTACGACTCCAGACTCATCCATTGTCTTCCACGCCATCTACAAGAATATACAGAGGTAGTAACAGAAAAGACGCCTAGTGATCTTCCTCCACACAGACCAGAAGACTGTTGTCTGGATCTTGTTCCTGATGCACTGGTACCGTTTGGTAGGATGTACCCTTTATCCCTCAGAGAAAAACACTTCCTCCGGGAATATTTGGATAACAACCTGGCCAACGGACTTATAAGACCTTCAAAGTCACCAGCTGGAGCATCACTGTTTTTCATCCCGAAGAAGGACACACAAGAACTGAGACCCTGTATTGACTACAGGGGTCTAAACAAGGTGACCATAAAGGACAGATATCCCATGCCTCTTATCACCGAAATTATTCAAGCTGTTCATGGCGCCACAATCTTCACAAAATTGGACCTTCGGAATGCATACCATCTCCTCCGGATCCACCAAGGGGATGAATGGAAAACCGCGTTTAGGACCCCTTATGGGTTGTACGAATACCAAGTGATGCCCTTTGGCCTTGTGAATGCCCCATCTGTGTTCCAGCGCTTTATGGACCGGCTTTTTTCGGACCTGCTGTGTCAGACCACGATTGTCTATCTCGATGACATACTGGTTTATTCAAGAACTCCGGAGGAACATGTTGTCCATGTCAAAGAGGTCTTCCAGAGACTAAGAGAAAATCACCTCTCAGTCAAGATAGACAAGTGTGTTTTTTCTGCAACATCTATCCCATATTTGGGTTTCATATTATCAAGTCAGGGTGTCGCCATGGATCCCCGCAAAGTTTCTGCCATTTTGGAATGGCCTTCACCTAGATCCATCAAGGAGGTACAAAGGTTTTTAGGTCTGGCTAACTTTTACCGGAAATTTATATCCAACTTTTCCCACCGGATGGTACCCATCACCACGGTACTTAAGAAGAGCTCCAAACCATTCTTTTGGTCCAGCGAAGCTGAGGATTGCTTCCACAGTCTCAAGGAAGCCTTCTGTACCGCCCCCATCCTTCAGCAGCCAGATCAAGACCGGCCGTTCATCGTCGAAACGGATGCATCTTCATCAGCTATGGGGGCAGTCCTTTTGCAGGAACACCTAGGTGAGGAACATCCAGTCTCCTATTTTTCCAAGACACTAAATGACAGCCAAAGGAACTACTCAGTCATAGAGCGTGAATTATTGGCCATGAAGTCAGCCTGTTTAGAGTGGCGTCATCTCCTACAAGGAGGTAAACACCCATTCTCCATCAGAACAGATCACAGAAATCTACAAGTTCTGCGACAGTTCGAGTGCTACAACACAAGACAGGCCCGCTGGGCTCACTTCTTTGCCCAGTTCGATTTCAACATTACCTACATCCCAGGGCCACAGAATATAGTCGCGGATGCTTTGTCTCGCAGAGGAGACTATGTGACCGAATCCGACAGGACGCCGGATCTTATGTTCCCCTTGACGAGGAGAATAGGTGTTCTGTCCGCTTTCTTGAGACAAGTGAAAGAAGCTTCAAAAGGGGGTTTTGAGTCAGAGTGTCACCCACAAGACCCCGTCTATGAAATCAAGGAAGGACTCTACTTTGTGAAAGGAAAACTGTATTTACCCACTTCAGAACTTCGGAGATTGGCGTTAAAATGGTGTCACGACTCCAAGTTGGCGGGTCATCGAGGTGTTAAGGGCACATTGTAATTTCTACAGAGGCACTTTTATTGGCCAGTGATGCGCCATGACGTGGCCAGTTACGTACAATCCTGTGTGACCTGTCTTCGCAGCAAGAGTTCTCGTCTAAGACCTTTGGGCCTTTTGAGGCCTAATCCTGTTCCCGACGGTCCTTGGGAAGTGGTATCTACTGATTTCATCGTGGACTTACCCCCTTCTGAAGGGAGCACATGCATCATGGTGGTGATCGATTACTTCACAAAGATGGCTCACTTCTCCCCATTACCAGGGGTACCAACAGCAGCAGCCATGGCCGAGACACTCATCAAAGATGTCTTTCGTCTCCATGGAATACCAAAGAAGATCATCTCAGATCGAGGTAGCCAGTACACTTCTCGTTTCTGGAAACATCTCTGCAACCGTTTGTGTATAGAGAGAGCTCTAACATCAGGTTACCACCCTCAGTCAAACGGACAGACGGAACGTTTAAATGCCACACTAGAACAGTACCTACGATGTTATGTGAACCTTCAACAGGACAACTGGGTTTCTCTACTACCCCTGGCAGAGTTCTCCTACAATAACTCTTTCCAATCTACTCTCGGTTTCACCCCTTTTTTCTGTAACTATGGCTACCATCCCCGGGCTATACTACCGGTCTCTAATGTCTCTACCTCTTTACCCACAGTCGACTCCACTCTCGCCTTGTTGAGAGACGTCCACCTACAGGCTAAACACAATCTTAGCAAGGCTCAAACGAGATACAAGGACCAGGCCGACAAACATCGAAAAGCGGTGCCTGACTGGGGGGTAGGATCTCAGGTCATGTTGTCCACAAGGTATCTACCACGATGGGCACACCCTTCCAAACTCTCCCCTAAATTTCTGGGCCCATACGAAGTCACACAAGTCATCAACCCGGTGGCCTTTCGGCTAAAATTACCCAAAAGCCTTCAAAGAGTCCACCCGGTGTTTCATGCCTCACAACTCAAACCTTTTCTTGCAGACATCTGGTCTCGCAAAAAGAAAAAAAAACCCTTGCCGGCTACTTCGACCCAGGAGGAATTTGAGGTAGCCCAAATCTGTGACTCCCGGTATCGCCGGGGAAGGTTGGAATTCCTTATACGGTGGAAGGGGTATCACTGGTCGGAAAACTCTTGGGAACCAGCCTCTCAGGTACATGCCCCACTGTTGGTCCGCAAGTTCTTTCGCTCTCATCCGGGGAAACCGGGGGGAGGTCTCCATAGGAGGGGGCATACTGTCATGCCGTGGCAGGGTTGGCGGAAGTGGAATCGCTGGCGGTTCTGTCCGCCGTAGCATTCCGCTCCTCGTCTTCCGTTTACCGCTCTAGTCGTTGTACGCGTCCGTGACCCGGAAGTATAAATATCCTCACTTCCGGCTCGCATACGCATTGCAACGTTTCCGGGTTTCCTCCTGTGTTGCTGCCGCTCCATCTCCCGGTGATAATCTTGACTTTCTGCATTCAGTTTCGCTGTTTCCCATTTCAGCTGTTTTTCCACCCTGCCCAGTGCGTGATCTCGTCCTTGTCTAGCCTTTTCTTTCTCCTTATTTTCTTTTCCTTCCATTTCTCCTTGCTAATTTGAACTCACCTGTTGCCAGACCTTTTGCCTGCCTACCGAACTGCCTGTGATTATCCTGAATATCCCATTGAACTCACCTGTTGCCAGACCTTTTGCCTGCCTACTGGACTGCCTGTGATTTTTCCCCTGAGTCCGTTGGATCTACCTCATTCCGGATTCGGTGCCTGCCCATCGGATTGCACTCTCTTCAGCTAACTCATCTTCTGGGATCCTCCACTTGCAATACTACGTTCAGGGGTTTTTTGTGCCTTCCGGCTTTTTTCCCCCTGTGAGGCGTTCTCGGTAGGATAACCCCCGTTGCCCCTATCTTAGTGGCACGGTGGCATCCTATCGAGGGCGTCCTTATCTTCACAAGAAAAAAGAGAAGCCTCCACGACATAAGGACGGAAGGATTAAGCAGAAAGAGGAAGGTGAGGAGTTGGGGGAAGGGGGAGAACTTGTCATCTGATCAGAAGAAGAAGACATAACCGACAATCGTGACAGAATATTCCTACGGGCCAAGCAAACGAAGCTAGGTGGGCCAGTCCAGTTCGTCATCTCGGCCCTATGCGTCACATTGGTGGAGAGTGCAGCTGTCCAGTCCAGACCGACGCCTCTGTGGGAGCCAGGTGAGCGTAACAGAATGCGAAGCCTACCTACAAATTCCCACCCGGGCCTTATGGATACCTCAGAGACTGACCAATTGGCCCACTTACTAGGGGAACTGAGGGATGAAGTGCATTCTGCCCGTCAAGAAACCAATGCCCTTAGGAGAGAACTTATTTTGTCAAAGGCGCGAACTGATGACCTTGCTAGGCAACTATTGCAAAGCCAGGCTGGACAAGCACCCCTACCTGGTACCGGGGGAAATCCAGCTCATGTGTTATCGAGTAAACCTGCGCACATAAACATACCTGGAAATATTCCATTAGCTCCACCCGAATGCTTTGTTGGAGATCGCAAAAGGTTCGCCGTGTTTATGAATCAATGCCGCTTGCACTTGTTATGCAGACCTGGAGCCTTCCCAAACGATCAAGCCAAGGTAGCCTTTGTATTGTCATATCTGAGCGGCAGTGCAGCTGATTGGTCAATTGCACTAGTTACTCAGGATGACCCAATTCTTCGGGATTTTCAGGGCTTTCAAAGGAGCATGGAAAGACTATTTGCCCGGCACTCCCAAGGACATGCCCTGGATAACAAACTTTTTTCCCTACGACAGGGTAACCAGGACCTTCTATCTAACATTGCGACCTTTAATAGGTTGATAGTGGAAACTGGATGGCCTGAGGTAAAACGAATCACGTTATTTCATCGAGGGCTTCAAGGAGAACTCAAGGATGTCTTGGCTCAAGTCGTGAACCCACCTCAAGACTGAATATATAGACTTAGTGGTCCAGTTAGATCACAGACTTCAGAACAGAAAGGCTGATCGAGCCAAGTTTGAGAACAGGGTGTTGGTCAAAACCCACGCTAACCCAAAAGGAGCAGATGCTTCAGAACCCATGCAAATCGGAGGGGTTAAAGGACCCTTAACCCAGAAGGAAAGAGAAAGGAGACGGCAAATGCAATTGTGTCTATATTCTGGAACTTCTGGGCATTTTCTACGGGATTGCCCTGTAAAACCACCCAAGAAGGTGGTAGGAGCTGCTGATAAAAGCCACATGGAGTCAGACTCGGGAAACGACCACGCCCGACAAGCGTAGAGGTCCGCTTGCCGAGCTTGAAGGAGGATACTCAGACGTCGCATTTCATCATACCAATGGTCCGAAGTATACTCAGACCTCGCATTTCATCATACCAATAGTCCTCGTAGATCCAGGGCAGCCATCGCGTATGCACGCAGTAAGGACATACATTGATAGCTGGGCCATAGGAAACTATATGGACTACGAATTGGCTTCCAGGATGAATCTGCCTCTCTCCACAGAAAAGCCATCCAGACCAGGGGCTTTATTTCTTCCCAAATTCCTTATAGCTTGCATGATGTCAGAAAGTGGAATATCCTTATCTGAATGGGAAAGATCTATCTGTGGATAAAATAATCTATTTTTTTTTTAGGGAGGCTTTAATATTTTTGGTGGGTATTGGGTTATCAGGAGTAAATAGTTTTTCATAGAATTCTTTAAAGCAGTTCAGAATATCCTTGGGATGGTTATATACCTTGCCTGAGGAATCTTTTATATGAGAGACATACACCTTTTCTTTGTTTGTTTTCAAATATGAAGCAAGTGTCCTTGTTAGAGGTTTGGTAAATGCTTATTTGGAATTGCGTTCTAAAGATGTAAGTTGAGAGTATAGTTAATCAAGGTGCTTTTTACGCATTTTTTTCCTACCCGAAAATGACATAATATGGTACCTAAGAGCAGCTTTGAATGCATCCCAATTATTATTAACAACGCTAGTATCTTCATCTATATTCTGTTCATAATATTGTTGTAAAAAGGATTGGGCTGAGTAAATGAATTGTTTATCCTGCAATAAATAATTATAAAATGTCCATCTTGAGGTTGGCCAGCAGAGATCATCAAACACAAGGGATGTACTAACTGGGGCATGGTCAGAGATGAGAATATTACAAATGGTGGAGACAACTAGAGTACCAGTTGTTAGGCGGAAACCTGTGCAGTTCCCTCTGGGACCACTGCAAAAGATATAGGACTACAGGCGTTGGCGGTGAACTCACTTGGTAGCAGTCTGCACCACACAGATTCACGTGGTAGCTGTGGCTGAGCAGTCAGACTTCTCTCAAGAAAAGTTGAGCAGTATGTGGAGTATACAACATAGGGCAATTCTTCACAGCAAGACAAGCAAACACGCAACGAGGCTTAGTGTAAAGAAATTAAGGTATTTATTTATAACAAAATGTCTATGAAAAACACTAAGGCAAATCACGGCAAACAAATCAAACACAATTACTCTACGGGGGAGACGATCAATCCCCCTAGCAATATCGACAACTCTAGGTTCTACTGGTACCACTTATTTTCAGACAGAGGTGTATACCTCAACCCAGATGACACTCGAATATTAGTTAGGATGGGAGAGAAAAAGATAGGCAGGATACGAAATCAACACAGTTCGATCCTATCGGATAAAATGCAAGGAAGGAAGGCAAGAATCACAATAGATCGTAAAGTTCAGAGGCCAGGCCCACTCGGAGAGAGGCAAGGCGCGATGTCCCAAAAGTCTCTAGTGGAGATGCATTCAAGTCTGTATTGCAAATTGTTATCGGTGGATAGAACCAGTTCAGAACAACGAATGAGAAAAGCTTGGAGGTGACCCAACGGAACGGAGAGGATTAAGACACCTCACTCAAACCGATCGAAAGGGAAGCCAGGCGGACACAGTTCCTTGTTGTGGAGGGGAGCTCCGGCGGGGGCAGTTGTTCCTGGTGGTGGATGCACATTGGTTCTTTGCCAAGAGTAGAGATGATCTCGTTGTTGAAGAAAATGAAGTCCGGTGCACCACCAGGGAAGAGACCAGCCGCGGAGTGCTCCGTCACAAGGCACCACCTTTTGGTCGCGGTTCAGGGGTAGTGGCTATCCGGTTGCCGAGGTGCTTCTGCACGGGCAATTCGGCCACCGTGTCCTGAGGCGAATAAAAAGCAAAGGGGACTGGTTGTTCCCACCAGTCAGGGGACGAGACTCTCCGGCAGGGAGATCTCGTCTGTCGTCGGGAAGTGGTGAGTCGGTTCCGCAGGGCTCCACCGGAGGTGTCATCGTGCAGGTCGGCTCAGCGTTACCCTCGTCAGATTTTTTAGGTCCTGTGGCGACTTCTGAAGATCCAGTCCCAAGAGCCCTGCTTTTATGCAGAAAACCCCCATTCATTCAGCCTAGCTGTCAATCAACACATGCTAAGTGGGGAGCGGGAAGGCTCACCACCTGGGCCAATCACTCCAGAGTGCGACCGGAGTTGTCAAGGCAACTCGGTCCAGGGTGCCTAAACCCCCTCCCACACCCCTGTGGTAACCCAGACAGAATGGCACCACTTTGGAGGGTCTCTGTACAGAGGCCCGCCAAAAGTGGAACAAAGGGCTCAACCTTTGGTTTAGGAGTCACAGAGATGAACACAGACGCCATTTTACAAACCGAGTTCTGGCAGAAAATACCACTCGATAAACCTATTTAAGATAAGTAGATCGGTGGTACGTCAGAGATAAATGAGAAAAAGTATCAATCTCCAACAATGGGACGAGTCCCATAGGGTTATGGTCGGGGTCGAACATAACAAGTAGTTTCCACTGCCACCAGCCAAAACTCGACGAGGGGGGACGGGACAGTGCCCCCTCGAGTAACAGATCCAGGAGTAATCGAATTACCCCTACTAGTACGTCCACAATAAGATGGTTTGTACTAGTTCTGTTAGTAAATTTAGGTCTAGTAAAGCCAATGGTGACTTTACATGCCCGGGGAGACAGTAGTCAGTCCCCGGGTATGGAGTCTATGGTGGGGGACCCGCTAGGGCACCCCCGTGTTACGGCACGTAGGGTGCGGTGTAACACACATAGAAAAACATATGAGACCCTATGGAGTAAAAGACCCCATAGCCCATCGAACACATTGACATTTCAAAAGGAATTACCCACATACATGTCCAAGAGTGGGAGAAAAGAGTCTCACTCTTGGCAGGATGGAAAAAACAAACTCCAGAAATCCAGCAAAGCTGCTGGGGGACTCACTAGGTTAGGAAATTCAGCCTAAACAGAGAATTCTCCCTAACACCAGTGAGGGTTTTAGAAGTAAAAATATAATCAAGATGGGATAATGTATTATGCGGGAGTGAATGAAATGTATAATCTAGTTGTGAAGAGTGTGAGAGACTCCATGAGTCAATTAAGACAGATTCAGAGATGCAGCTTAAAAAAGATTTATGAGACTTAGACGTTTTCAATATGCAACTGGATTTTCTATCTAAAAACAGATCCATAACTTGATTCTTGTCACCACACATAACCAGGTTAACGAAATTGTTTGTAAGAATGATCTTTTTGATAGATGTCCAAAATTCCATATCAGGATGGGTAGGACCATATACATTCAAAATAGAAATGTGTTCAGAATTGACTAATAGTTTGACCCAAGTCACACATTTAAATGTCATTTAAATAGATATTTACCAGTATAGGGAAGCATTTCCTGAGACCAACTTATAGTACCAAGACGAGCGTCATAATACAATGGGCCTCATTACAAGTTCTCCAGTCCGGAATGCGGAGATTCCGTGATGACCGTAATAAAGTTTCCGCGTCCGCAAGGTTGCAGAAAGATCGGCCGATTATGGGCTGTCGGTCGCGCGCACCACACGGATGCGGAAACGGTGTCACCGTCGCCACATAAACACCCATGGAAAAGGACATAGCGGCCCCACAAGCAGTGTAAAAACCGTGTCCGCCGCCAGGATCCCTGTCCAGAGACAATGCAAACAGCGCTTCAGTGAGGCGGAGCTCACTGTATTGGTGGACCACATAGTGCAGCATGCCGAAATGTTGTTTAGTGCAGACCAACAGCGTGCAACACAGCAGCGCAGGAAGGATGTGTTGGCACAGCTGTGGGCATGACTATAAGGAGCGTGAAGGACTGCCACAAGAGGTGGGACGACCTCAGACTGAGGGTGCGTAACATGATTGCAACACACCGGCAACGCAGCAGTGGCACAGGTGGAGGGCCCCCTTCCCCACTAAGGCTGCAGACATGGGAGGAGCACTGCAGCAGTATCCTCCACCTTGAGGCCATCCATGGGATTGGGGATGCTGAGGCAGGAGCGAGGCCACTTGCAGATGCTGTTAAGTGCACAAACATGAATGCCATACGAGTACTCGTTGTGGGCAGGAGTGCTCCAAAGGACCCATTAACATCCCCCCAGCCAGTCTATGAGTGCCCCAAAGGACCCATTAACAACCTCCCCAGCCAGTGCATAAGTGCCCCCAAAGGATCCATTAACAACCCTCCCCAGCGAGTGCATGAGTGCCCCAAAGGAAACATTAACGACGCCCTCAGCCCGTGCATGAGTGCCCTAAAGAACCCATTAACAACCCCCACCAGCCAGTGCATGAGTGCCCCGAAGGACCCAATCATGACCCAGATGTTGATCAACATCCCTACAATTCATGACCGTCAACAATCATAAGCGTGTAAATGCAAATGTTCACTGATCAAATTGTCTGATGCATGTGATGCACCCATCAGGTACCACCAGATTACTAAAAGCATGCCCCCTGTGTCCCCACAGCCATTTCAAGTGACAGTGACACCGCACAACAGCCGAGGCACTCGGCACCTGCACGCGTGCAAGCCAGCGCCCCTGCCCAGGAGGATGACGCTAGCAGCTTAGTAACTCTGCCACCAGCTGCATCTGGTACGCATGTACCGGCCACCAGCACCACCTTCTCCACGCTGCCTGCTGCGAAACAGGTGCCACGGGCACCCATCATGCCTACACAACCCACCCTATAAAATATCTGCACTGCGGAAGAGGCTGCAGGCAGGGACAACAGTGCCCCAGCACTGCAGTCAGATGTAGGGGCACGGGGGGAGGTGCCCAACCTGGATGACTTGGCATCCTTCCATGACCTCCAGTAGTCCGATGAGGTTGCCAACTTCCTCAATGGCTGAGCTGAATGGCCGCATGCAGAGGATGGAGGACCAGCAGGCTACCCTCACCCAGCTAGTGGAAAGGCATCTTGAGGAGTCCTAGCTGCAGAGGGAGAGCTACAGCACATCTGTGCATCGGCTCTCCAGGTCAATTGGATGCTTTTCCACCACCATAGTGACCCTGGCACGCCATGTGCAGGAGGGCAATAACAACACTTCCAGTATTGCTGAGTCTATGTTGCTTGCCCTGCAGGCATATCTGGGATGTTTGCCACCAATGCCAGCAACAGTGCCATCCACTAGCACCACCTCATCCAGCTCCACCTTTGCCAGCCCATGGAGGCAATGAAGTCGCCTAACAGGGCCCTCTGGCAAGGATGCCCGTGTGCAGAAGCGCACACGCAAATGATAGCATGTGTGTTTGGCACTGCAGGACACATAGGGACAAGAAGGGTGTAAGAGGTTGGGTATGTTTGGGTGGTGGGGGAGGTACATTAGGGGGTTAGTGATTTGGTGCCTGGTTGGGGGTGGGCACGTTTGGGTGGTGGGGGAGGACCATTACGGGGTTAGTGATTTGGGGCCTGGATGGGGGTGGGTAGGCACGGTGTACAGCTTCCCTACCCAATGCACCTTCTTCCCCGTTATAATGTTAAAAATGATATCATCATTGAAAAAAACACTCATGAGTGGACATCCATAATTTCATTTGCAGTCCTTCAATTTATTAACTGGCATCGTCATATCCATGCAATGCTGTCAATGTGCAGTCTTTCAAAAGTAAATGCAAATCAGTGTATCCCGTGCTTGTTGTCCATCTTGTGCACCCCAGGAGGAGGTGCATTCATCCAATCCCCATCCCCATCCCCATCTCCATCCCCATCTTCATCCTCTGCGTCTGGGAGCAGCAGAATGTTCCTGCACAAGCACAGATTGTTCAGCATGGCACAAAAGTGTGATTTTACCCATCTTCACTGGGCTGTAGAGCAGTGATCCGCCAGATCTGCTCTAGCAGCGGAACCGGGCCTTCAGTAGTCCAAATGTCCTCTCAATCATGCCACATGTGCGGACGTGTGCCCTGTTGTACGCCTCCTCATGCCTGTTCCTTGCCCACCATACATGCGTCATCAGCCATGGCGTGAGTGCATATCCAGCATCACCTACATGGGATGTAGATGTGGGGGATATGTCAGTGTTTGTTGTATCATGTCTTTATCAGATACAGGGCAATCATGTGTCATTCATCATTCATCCATATGTGGCAAGCATTGGTTGGACCGGTGGTTGAATGACATTCCTGGGTCATTGTAGTGGACATTGGCATCTGGACATTGACAACAAATTGATGTGCATGTGTAGTTGCCCCTGCGGGAAATATTGGTTGGTAAGTATGGCATTGTGCAGTGATGTACACACATGGCGGAGTCAATCAATTGAATGTGATGATGTTGTTGATGCAGGATGTCTCATGTGCAGGCATCATGTGCATTGGGGGGGCATTGGTGAATATTGTGGGTGGATGTATTGAGTGGCTCCAGGTGTATGGACCAGTGGTAGTATTGGCTGTGTGTGTCATGTGGCAGGGTGTGTTACGGCACACTGTGGCAACCAGTCATGTGTAGCTTTGTGATGTGTGGGTTGTGCTGACTATTCACTCAATGGGCACGGGGGTGATGCATGTGCAGTCAAAGCAGCCTAATCACATAGGTTATTGCCCTGGACACACACGCCACTTCCACAGGGACTGTGCATTGGCAGTTCTACTCACCCTATAGACATGTGCTTTTTCCAGTGTAGCTTTCCATGTACCGTGGCAATGTTGAATTGCGCAGAACCATTGAGTCATGTGTTGATCCCGGGAAACGTGCAGAGCAATATGTTATCACTTGTGCGGCATCACTCACCATCTGTACATTCAGTCAGTGGTACAGTTTCCTACTGCGGTACACCATCTCGATAGCACGTGGTACTGTCAGCTCTATGTGGGTGCAGTGTACTGCACCTACGCAATTTGGCATGCCTGCAATGGCATGGAAGGCCAACTTGGTGGCAATAACTGGGCAAGGGTACGGGGTAGGGTGATGTGTTCAGACACATGGCACAACAGGGAATCCAGTACCTGTCCCAGTATTTTGGAGAAAAAGGGTTGTGAAAGCCCATGCAGCTCACCAACTGGGTGCTGATAAGTTCCAGTGCCAAGAAAATGCAGTACCGACACCACCTTCAGGAGGGGGGGTGGCGGTGGTGATGTCAATGTGGCTGCTGATGTCGTCCTCTATCATGGTGGTGATATACATGATTGTTGGACGGTTCAGCCGGTATAATGTGTTGATCTGTCCTGGGGTCAGGCTCCAGGGTGAGGCCATGTTGCGGAGTATTGCAGGCTGCCTGCAGGGTCGTGCCGGATGGACAATAGGGTTTGGCATGGGTACAGTGTTTGCTAAGTGCCGCCTGCGCCTCCTCCGCTTCCACCTCCTCCTCCTCTGCACCATTACTGCCATCATGTGCAGTGCTGCCTGTTGGTTCAATAGCTCCAGTCCCAATGCTACTAGAGCTGCTGCCTGCATAGTTCTGTTTGGAGGTGGCCTGGGTTTGAGCCTTTTGTAGGCTTCCAGTGGCCTGCTGGGCCCAGTGGGGCTCATTTGGTGCACTTGTGGCCTGATTCAGATCACCAGGCACTGTTTAACGTCATGTTCACAGTGGCGGCGATACGGTTTTAGCGCTATTTTGGTGGCTGTGTTTCCATGTCCATGCTACTCGTAATGCTTGCAGTGTTTCGTAGTGCCGGTAACGGGGTTTTTTTTCGTGCAGGCGAAGTTTACAGGTGCCTTGACTCCGCGGTGGCAATTTATGGTGGTGGTATTTCCGGGTCCGTTGGTCATCATTTGGCGATCGCAGAAACAGAACCGGTATGGTTATAACGGCAGCGGTAAGTCCGGACCGGAGAACTTGTAATGAGGCCCAATGTCCAAGAATTGGGGAGGGGGACACAAAGGGTAATAGGAAAAGGGAAGGGAGGCAGGAGATTAGGTGAACCGAACAGAGATGAACAGACATGGAGATGTTTGTAGAGCAAAAACAATAGGGATCCCAACATTAAGACCTATACTAAATCGGCCTGGGAACTGGAGAAAAAGGAAGAAAAATGTAGCAGGAGCTAGAGGCGCCTACCTGGCTGTCCAAAGCAAAAAGAGACAGCACTCAGCAAAATAGGGGAACCACATCAGAATCCATCACAATCATTTAAAAGGATATATTTATGAACAGCATTTAACAAGGAACAGAATGAGAATAAAGCATGGGAAAAAAAACTCAAAAAGGAAGATCATGAACCAGCAGAGTTCGAAGAGTTCTCTGGAGATGATGTGTCCATATTTCCAGTTTTGATGGTGCGAATGAAAAATCTCAAATAAGCTGGATCATCAAATATGGCAGAGTGACCATTGTGTGTCACCCTAAATGAGCATGGATGGTATAAGACGTACCGGATATTAAGTTGCTTCAATGCAGGGCGAAAGGATACAAATTCCTTCCTACATAGAGCAGTACTTTTGGCCACATACTGGGAGATGTATAGTATGTTGCCATGCCAAAATAAATCTTTTTTTTCCCTTAACAGATGACATAATACTTAGGAGTTGCGTGAATTCAAGTAGATAGAAATAATTGTTCGAGGAGGAGAATGAGATGATATTGTGGTAGTACGTTGACCAACACAATGAGCTTGCTGTATATTGAAAGAGGTGTCTGAAGGTAAGTGAAGAATAGCAGGTAATAGCGTTTGTAGAAAAGTGATTGGGTCCGATCCCTCACATCCTTCTGGCACGCCAGATATACAAATGTTATTGCGTCGACTCCTGTTTTCTAAGTCCTTGTTGTGTTTTTGGAGGGTTTAAACAGATTTTTCCAGAATTACCACCCTGGGGGATACATCTTCTGCAATCCCAGCCCTACTCTCCACCTCTTCCATTCTCTATTCAAAGCCCTTCCATCAATCGTCTAGCTGTTGTAGCTTTTGATTCGTCGTCTCAATAAAGGGACAAGAGGCTCTGATTTCTGATAAGATTGCTTCTAAGGCAGGGTCAGATGTGTTGAGCGGTGGTGGTGAGTCACTCTTGGGCCTTTTCAAATTAGTGGAAGGAGGCGTAGAGTCTTTTGTGACAAGTGTGGTTTTCTGGTTGTTTTTATTGGAAGCCATTGAGCCTTATGAACAAAGTCATTATGGTAGCTAGGAATACCGATGATTTTAAAGTTATAGCAGATGGGTTGAATAAATGCAGAGGGCAACAAATGTTCAGCAAAGATCCCACAGTTCTCACATACAAATGGTTAGTGCCACAGTGTTGAAGCAGTAGACCAATTGTTGCAGCAATTAATTTAAATCCATTAGTATAGAGCGTTAAACTGTGAATAATGAACACAGCAAGCAATATAAACAAATAGCCGATGCACCGAAGATTAGACTGCCACCGTACATGACCAAACAAAATGAAGAATGTAGTTGAGGTGAAGTTAAATGAAAAAGCACATGGAAGTTTATTTGAACCTGAGATCTTTACTTGTTTTCTTTATTGACAGTAATTAGACATACAACTGGGCTCAAAAGCAGTAGCATAGACAGAGATAGAATAAAGTTGTTTGTTGTTAAGGGAGCTAGTACTTGCCTCAGAAGGTGGTAATAGCGTGAGTGCCAGACTTTCCTTTTATTCCTCCTTCCTCCTTAGTGTCTTGTTGATGAACGATGTAACAAACTTTATCAAATATGCCGCGTATAAAACAATCTCAGTGTTCCATTTAAAACAGAATAATAAAATGTATATCTGCACTCGTAGCAGAGAACAGATGGTGGCGCTGTTGAAAAGGAAGTCGCGTAGGCCGCAGACCACGTGTCACTGAAGGAAGGCTCCCTGGAATACACATCAGCTGAGGTGGCCGCGATGAGAGCCAACAGACGTCACAAAGAGCACAAGCTGCGCGGGCTGCAGCAAAGGGGAAAGAGTTGTCTCCTCAACAAGAGCAATAGATGCAGGGCTTCTGTTGAGCAAAGGTAGGGGGCCGAACAAAATCTGAAAAAAATATAAATATGCCTTAATTCGTAATATGAGAGAGCCGACGGGTCAGGCAGCCATCTTCAGTAGCGCGAGACCACGCCCCTGGAATATAGTACATCTGAACTCCTGATCCATCTGGCACTGCTCCTTATTAGCTACAAATACCACCAGATAGGTATAGGTTGATATTTTTTTAAGGTCAAAACCCCGAACAGTCCAACTTTCAGCAGGAAATGCTTTTCCACTCTTAAATAAAATGTGTTGGATTTTCTCAGAAATGTGTGAATCTTTGAGTGGGTAATTTGTGCATTTAATACTTGTTTCATACCAAATGATCCAATAACACAATGGGCCTCATTAGGACCCTGGCGGTAAGGGGTCTACGCCAGCGTTAGCTGCGCCGACCCCTTACCGCCAACTACGAGTTCCCAAAGCGCCATGGTCACTTCTACGCCCGCTTTTTGCGGGCGGAGAAATCCATGGCGCTATGGGACCTTGGTGTTAATTACGCCACCGTAATGTACGGTGGCGTAATTAACGCCTTCCCCACTCCCATTGAGCCCTATGGGGCCGAAATGGGAATGGGGAAGGGTAAATGGGTCAATGGGGACTTACCGCCCCGCCAACCTCGGAATGGGGCGGTAAGTCCGCCATCCGCCATGGCGTAAACGGACTTTACGCCATGGCGGAAAAGTCCGCCGATGGCGGAAAAAATCCGCCAGGGTCCTAATGAGGGCCAATGTCATTGACATAGCCAATCCATTGTATATGTTGCCCTGCTATTGTTGGTGGGAAGGGACTTGTTTTAATATCGAGGGCATGATATGATATGATATGATGAGTCATTTATAAAGTGCCTGTACTCTCGTGTTTTTCTATGCATGACAGGATAATGAAGGGAGACATAGGGATGACGAAATAAATGTTCTTACTAGGCCTTGTGTCATTCAGATAGTGCAAATACGGGGGGGGGGAAGTGCCAGGGGGAAGGAAAAGGGAAGTGCGATCAGGGCATATTTGCTCTGAGTAAGTGCAGATGGGGTTGCCAGCTCTGGTAGTGCAAGGAGGCAGGGGACTGTAGGATAGTAGATACAACCCCTGAGTACACAGGGGCCTGGCAGCAGTGCAAGTGTTTACAGGTCGTGGAGGAGCCTGGTGCCCATAGGGTTCTGAGAGCAGTGGAGCAGTCAACGCAGCAGGCAGGGGGGTCAGCAAGGGAGAGAAAGTGAGAAAACAGAAGCAAAGAGGAAGGCCTTTCGCTGCTTCTGGAACCTGAAGTGGTCCTGCTCGAGTTTGAGAGGGGTAGAGAGGCCATTCCACTCTCTGTTGGGAGAAGTGGCTGACCACCAGTGAGTTGGAGGCAGCTGAGCAAAGGGCTTGAGAAGGCAAGATGTTTAGGAAGAGAGAGTTGGATGTAGTGCGAGCCCCGGCCCCTAGTTGCAGAGGGATGAGAGTAGAAAAAGGCAGGTTGAGAAAGAGGCTGTTGCAGTAGTCCAGCCTAGAGAGAAACTGGGCTTTGGAGACTGTGAGCTTCTGGGGGAAAGTAAAAAAGAGAAGACTACCTCTAATGAGGTGCAGATTGTAGTGGGACTTCTTAGAGAGGTCTGTAATGTGAGGAGAGAAGGAGAGAGTGGAGTCAAAGATGACTCCAAGGTTCTTTGCCTCACAGGAAGGCACAGGGAGAGGGCCAAAGCAGGGCAGCCAGAGTGAAAGAAAGAAAGTGGGAACAGGGGTCCCAATGACGAGGATCTCTGTCTTTCTGGAATTGAGGCAGAGATTGCTGAAGCCACACCATTCCTGCATCGCGGATAGACAGAATGAGCGAGAGAGAAGAGAAGGCATAGGGGAGCATGTAAGAGAGCTGAGCATCATCCGCATAGCACTGAAAGCTCGAGGAGAAGGTAGAGATGAGATGGGCCAAATGGGACAAGTATACATTGAAAAGCCAGGGCGAGAGATTAGAGCCATGGGGAATATAACATGTGGAGAGAGAGTTAGTGGAAAGAAAGGACTCTCCAATTGGACCTGAGAGGGATGGTCCAGGAGGAAGGAGGTCAACCATGATAGGGCCTGATCCATGATGCTCAGGTTCTCTCAGAGACGATTCATCAGGATGGCATAATTGACCATGTCAAAAGCAGAGGAAAGATCAGGGAGGATGAAGACAGAAGGGAGGCTAGAGTCAAGATTTGTGGGCAGATCTTCATGGTTTTCAGGAGAGCAGTCTATGTGCCTCTGGCGGCTCTGAAGCCAAACTTATGTTCAAACCAACAGATTCAGTGTGGAGAATAAGCTGGGAGATGGACAGCTTTTCCAAGAATTTGCTCAGGAAAGGAGTGATAGAGAATGGTCAATAGTTTGCTGGACAAGAAGGATTGGCGGAAGGTTTCATAATGAGGGTGTGCACAAGGAAGTGCTTAAGGAGAGAAAGGAACATTCCAGTGACAAAAGAGTTATTACAGAAATAAGCCAAGGCTGGAGCAAGGGTATCAATGTGGTTCTTGATGGTTCTTGAGGAGCAGGGAGGAACCTGCCTGGATGACACTTTCATAGATGAGACTTGTATGGAAACATCAACTGGAGTGATCACAGAAAAAGAGGAAAAAGGAGGAGGAGATGGAGAGGCAGCCAAAAGGGGGTCAGGAGAGAGAGAGGAAGAGGAAAGAGAGGAGAAGAGAGAAGACAGGATGTCCTGAGATTTAGAGGTGAAGAGAGAGCCATGCAGAGGGCCTGGGAGGGAACAGGAAAGGTGGAGACTGCAACATGATTGGCCATCTCCTTGCATATTTTGAAGAGGTTAGCCATGTTGTTAGAGGCCACAGAGACACGGGCTTCGATGTGGGCTCTCTTATTAGACAGGACAGAGAGTCTGTATTGCTTTTGGAGCAGGCGACAGGCCAGCTTGTCAGAGGATGTGCCTGATGCCCTCCACTTCCTCTCATCTACCCTGCACTTGCGTTTTAAAGTGGCAAGGTCGGAGTCATACCAAGAGTTGCACTTGGAGGTAGGCTTCGTGACAGGGGCAAGGACATCAAGAGTCTTAGTTATAGAAAGATACAGGCTAGAGAGGGCTGTGTTACAGTATGAGTCAGCCGCAGGAGTAGGAGAGAAAGCAGTGGCAAAGGCCGCCACTGACATACGCTCCATGGGCCATATGACTGAGAAGGTTGGTGGCAGTGCTGGGCTATGATTTTCCTGGGGGACAGAGAGCTTCAGGTGGGAGGAGAGCAGCAAGTGGTCAGTCCAAGAGAGAGGAATGGTTAGAGGGTTTGAGAAGGGGATGTTAGAATAGAGGAGAAAATCCAAGGTGTGCCTGGCAGATTGTTTCGGACTGGAGGGTAGAATAGAAAGAGAGAGTGTTGCAGAGATTACGGAAGAACCCAGAGGAGGGATTGGGAGCATCCAGATGGATGTTGAGGTCTCAGACTAGGAGCAGTTGAGAGGTAGAGGCAAGGAGAGCCTAAGAGTGGTCATCCAATTCTGAAAGGAAGAGGGCAACCTGGCTAGGTGGCCTGTAGATGGTGTCCACAGTGAGAGAGAGGCCAGGAGAGATAGAGAACCTGCATACCAGGCATTCAAAGGAGGAGTAGGCCTGCATAGGGTTGACTGAAGCAGGGACCCACTCTGGAAATATCAGGGCTACTCCACCTCCTGGACAGTTGCTTCTGGGTTCAGAGAGGATCTTGTAGCCCTCGGGAAGGAATGTGTCAAAGCTTGTGGCAGAACTGGCCATGAACCATGTCTTGGTAAGAGCAAGGACATCCAGGTTGAGTTATTCAAGGAGGTGACAGCTGTCAGAGGAGTGTTTGACAGCAGGACAAGAGTTGAGATTAGCGATGTGGAGCAGGTTGCTGTGGAGGTGTTCAAGCTTTAGGTACGCCCTGTAGAGGTGGTAGAGGTGCCTGAGGTTAGGCAGAGGAGGAAAAAGAAGAGGCAGTGTATGGTGCCAGAGAGGTGACAGAAAGAACAGCAGAAGAAGGGCGGAAGTTGATAAGAAGTGGGAAGTGCCTATGAAAAAGGAGGAGATTGTTCTGAGGTCCTGGGACCAAGATGGTGCCATTCAGATAGACATTAATGATAGTCTTGGAGGAGTGGAAGGAGGCCATGATGACTTCCCATGTCTGTTATATCCAAATTAAAGCAAAGGGGTGCAACAACACACCCCTGCTTCAGACCCAGATTACTAACAATTGACTTGGTAAGTTTTTTTCAGTACTATCCAGACACATTTGATACGTAGTGAACCTTTTGAAATTTTCCAACTGATTAATTTAGACCAGAGCAACAAGAAATTAACTTTATCGAAAGGAAGGTTGTTATCAATGAAAGTGATATATAGAGGGGCACTACTTCCGGCCAAGGCTCTGTCAATGAGACTCTTTAAAACAAGAATATTGTGGCTGGTCGAGCAGTTATTTTTTTTAATGAGTATATTATCCTCTGTCCGTTTGGAGAGGGCCTCACAAACTATAGAGGCAACAATATTGAAACCTGGCTATTAAACTCACAGTGACAAGCATGAAATGGACTCTGTCAGCAATATCACTGTGGTCCCAAAATAATCCAATGAACGTACGAATTTGGGAACCAACAATAAAACAAACACACCGTACTAAGCACTAACCATCCCTGTTCCTCTCCAGAATACCCCCCACACACCTCACATGACGTAACCGGCCAGTCTCACCTCACACACAAACACACAACCCACACATCCACCATAAGAACTAACTACTGCAAACTAATATCCCAGTCACTGGATGTTGCCCTTCTGGACACAATAACTGCAGTGCGCACAATCCAAACACACCTATAAAGCCGACTCACACAGATGCCAGTTTCTCTTGATTTTATAAGCACCAACACAAAATCACAACCTTTATCTTATTCCCTCTCCCCTCACTAAACTACCCAACCCATTTTTTACAGAACAACATGAACACCTGGACACAATGTCAATGGTGACTGTACTCGGTATAACTCAGCTTAACATACATGACATAACATAACATAACATAACATAACAATGACTGGGTATTATTTTTAATCATGCATTTAAGTTCACATTTCATAATGCATTTTATGAGGCAATTAGAGCATCATGCATATCCTTTATTGCTTCATCTAATTTAAGGCAAGCTCTCCAAGTCCCTATTGGTCCAAAGTGGTTAGTCAACAAATATATCCAGCCATAAAGGCCCTCAAGTGTGCAGTCTCTAATTGACATATTGTGATGCTTAAGGCAGCCAGCTATATGTGCGTTAATGGCTCAAATGTTTTTTTCTGATCTTATTGTGGTATACTCAATTATCATAGAGTGCACATGTTCATACTCACTTAAGGTTAAAAAGAAAAAATCAATCAGAAAGGATTTTGTTCCAGCCCCCCATGTAAAATTTTCTGGCACTTCACCCTCGATCCTTCCATTTAGTATTATCAGGTCATGGGAAGCCATAAAATGGAGCCACTTTAGGCCTTTCTTATTACCCTGCGGCTTAGTCAGGACTGTATCTCGAATTCCCATGTTACCAATATAGGTGTTTACTGCATTATCATAATTGGCGCCACAAAGGGCATTACACTTCCCACTAATGACAATCGCTACAGAACCATACCTTTTGTTTTGCAATTAATATTACTTCACCAATACCCTCCATGATATCACATGCGCACTCTGTACCTGGAGGATCATATACATTTATTATTAGTAATGGAGTAAGATCAGTGCTCATGCAGACTGCTAACATATTCTGGCACTTTGAAGAGAAAAACTTCTCAGCAGCATAATAATTGTCAACCTTCAAAATGAGTCCCCATCCCATCGGTCTACCTCAGATCCTCTTATAACATGTTTGAGAAACAGGGAAAACACCTTCAACATATATAGGTCTCATAAGTCAACGTTTCTGAATTAGCACTATATAATGGGCCCGGAAAAAACAGAGCCTATCCTGCTTATCTAAGAAAAGGTGGTGGCCACAGCAATTCTAAGTCTGAAACAGCTTTTCCCTTTGTTGGGGGTGAGCAACAGATTTGGGCTGCAAAATAAGAGGTAACCAATGCCAATTAGATTTCCCTAGTTTAACATAAGATTGGAGATGGGTTCCATGCTGTTCACTATTCTACCACTTTGCTCGTATGTAATGTGCATATTTACTAACTTATCACCTGCCATTGCATGGTGTGCTTGTGAGGCATTCTTATTTAGTAACCACATAGGTTGAAAATATATTTCATACATTTAATATCCCATTCTTAGAAGAAAAGGCGTAAATGTAAGAATGTAGGTGACACATGAGAAGTTTAACAGTGTGCTATGGTCAGCCTAAGTCTATATCCTCCGCAGAGATGACTCTGAGTGTCCTCTCCTTGGAGCGATAATATGTGATCATGATTAAGAAACTCAGTATTAGTAGAGTTAAAATCTCTTGAACATTGAACATATTTCACCACATTATATTCTGACTTGTTCTTTATTGTTAGACTTCCTAGTTCATCTTTAGGCTGGGATTGCTTGGATTGTGCTCCTATGTTCTTCTTTAGGGGTTGAGGTGGACCTGCTTTGTGGCCATCCATTGAATCATGCATTTATATAATATCAGATGCCGCTGTATGAATGACTACATCAGATATTCCCATGTCCATGGAAACAACAGACTCTGTGGGAAGCTCAGACACTATGGACACTTGGGTTTCAAAGCCATGTGCACGCCCCCTCTACAATCAATTTCAACAAATTAGCTGATATCACTGGAGAGTATGAAAGAGAGGTTAAAGCGGAAAGATTATTCATGGTTTGGTTAGTGTAGAAATGCTAATGGCTAGGCAAGTGGTGGCTGTGTGTGAGGGGGTACGTGTGTGTAGTACAAGGTTTTAGGAGATCATAGCGGGGAGTCACTTAGTCACTGGGTGGTGGTAGTATGCCATACCATGCAATACAACCTGCAAACAAGTCATATGTCACCTGCTTATATTGCCACTGTCAATTCTTTTCTCTCTCTCAAAAATAGATATTTTGAAACCAAAGTGTAATAAAGCAAGTATCTGAGAGCTGGCAGACGATGAGACAAAACAGTATGGAAACTCCACTTAATTAACACAAGCTCGATCGATCACGCCATTTTCACTGTGGCAGGCTTCAGGGCATAGAGGGGCACCGCAGCAAGGCAGCTGCCGAGTTCATCACCACAGTGCTTGTGATGTACCAAGTTCCAGGGTCTCCTCGAAACGGCAGTGGCTTCAGAGCAAAGGTCCTGCAAAAGCTGGTCAGCCCACTGGTTGGCCCAGGGACTCTTCCAAAGAGGCTTATATGCAGGTTTAGATGAAGGTGCTGTGAATATTCAAATGGGTCAAAGTGCCATTCGATCAGATGCATAGGGGTCCAGCCGGACAACAGCTGGCTCAGGGTGCCAAAACTCCCTGCGGGTCACCAGTCATTCCTCGACTCGGCTCCTTAGTTTCAGGATGCTTGGATCCTATCCTAGGTTCAGTGAGAACTCAAGAGATCGACCTGGTAATGGTGTTTGGAGCCTTCTCTAATCCAGAATCTCCTTTGTGCCAAAACAAAGAGGATCAAATGGGAGATCTGCTCACATACAGGCACACCAGACATGAACCAATCACTGACCACAGTGGTCCCAGTCCTTCCCAGCACACCAGACTCTCTGGCACCCAGGCTGTGTATTGGAACTGGACAGTCCAGGACACATCCTGAAGACACACAGACAAGGCATGCAGAAGCCTGTGAAAGCTTGATGTTTCGTGGGAGAATGCATGCCCAAATAAGGACTGAACCAGGTTGGCCTACCTGGCGAAGGTAAAGGGGCAAGATGGCTAAAGAACAGGACAAAGAACCTCGTAGCATTGTTATTTTGGAGCCAGGCCACTTTAACGTGCCAACCGCAGTAATGCAGTTTGCATGGCAAGGAAGGGTTAAAAACAATTGAAAATATAAGCTGCCACCGGCCCTGTCTCTGCACTTCTCCTAAAAAATCCTTTAAGGGAGTCTAGGGCCATTTGAAACGAAAGGAAGACCCAAGTGCACTGTACTGTAAGGCACATTGTGCACTTGTAAAATGTTGCAGAAAAGTTGCAACTATGGAAAGGACTAAGGGAAACAAAGTCTCACAGTACTGACTGTTATAAGGGCATGTCACTTTCCCCATAATAAAGTGAGCGAAAGCCCAGGGGGAGTGTAACTGAAGGCTGTCCTTCACTGGTAAAAGTCAGAGTAGGGTGTTTAAACAGCAGAAAAAAGTTGCAGAGTACACAACTGGAGGGCAAATTACACATAAATAAGAAGCTTTCCTAACAGTGAGCATACGAGGGGGAAGGCTGATTCTAATGTCCAATAAACCATTTTGAAAATGTACAACATGTTTTGCTGATATGTCAAATGATCCACTGCTTAAGGATGGATGGAATTTTAGACATGATCAGTGCCCAGCTCTTTCTTCTTAATGATTTCAATGAACCTATAGCAAAGCTGGATGGGCCTACTTGTTTGGGCCTGGCAGCACAGATCCAAGCTCGCCCCAAGGCCGCAATGGGTTCACTCTGTTGCCAGAGAACTTCAATTGTGGGTCTTCTTAAAGGTACAAATGGCAACTTGATGGAGGCCACTGACATAAATGGATTGCCTCTCGCTACTGTGACACAGCTGCCATTTTAGAGCGTTATGAGTCTTTGCTCTGTGATTGCTCACTCTGGAAGAGTAACATGCAGGGATGAATTTTCTAACCGGAGGGGAGTTTTCCTTTTTCTGCATGTTATGGGTTTTATAATTTTATTCATGTTTGATAAACTGATGGGGCTATGTTTTTAGTTTTTTGTTTAGTATTGATTTAAAAATATATATATTTTACATGAAAGGCTCTGTGAGCAAACATTTCTATCTATCTATCTATCTCTTCTACCTGGAAAGAGACCATCCCTTTTACAGGCCATTTTTCCACTCCTTAATGACCTAATGTCCTGAATGCAAATACTGTTTATCTAGTTATCAAATTGTATTTCATTATCTGGTTATCTGTGTATCTATATATATTACATGTTGTCTGTCTGTACTACTCCTGCGCATGTTCTCACTTGAATATTATAGCTTTATAGACCTGCAGCGAGGGCTGCACCGGGCAATATGGGCCCTGAAGACTGAGTTAATGGCCCGAGTGAAGCAAGGGACTTTAGTGAGGTATGAGGGAACATAATGCACGGTACGGCCCGAGCTATAAGTCTATAAAGCTATTAGAACACCCTCACTGTTTGTTGAATACAAACAATTTCAAAATGGTAAATAAATGTTGCAGACATTTTTTGTACTTCATTTAAACATGTTTTTTTTTTTCATAGGGTGGTAGAAGGTGCCAGGGTGGGAGGAGTATCATAGTAAAGTGGAATCAGGTGTGGGTGTGCCTGCCCCCTGTTCTAATTAAGTTTACTTCAGGTGTGTTGCCCCCCCACCCACTACACAAATGTTAGGCACTAGTTCCTCTACACAAACATGCAAGTTAATAAACATCCACATGTATACATTCCATTTAAAGCCACTACATTTACTTACTGCACATTCAGAAGGGCCTGCAATATTTACTCTGATTTCCTTGCTGAATATAAAGTGTTCCATATGTTCCCCATTAATGCTGCTCATGTCATCTCCTTTTCCATTTCAAACGCTGTGAAAGCGTTTCCTTTGCTTTCATTTTTTTCAGCCTGCATGGACACGTTGGTCTAGGAACATGTATTTCGGAACAGAAAGTTAACTCTTTCCGTTCCGGAATACACATGCAAACCAACATCCATTTCTGTATGCTTCCCCGCCTGCCCACAGCTCTGCAAATCCTTTCAGCCCGAACTACGGCTGTAATCAATCTGCGGGCTATACCAGTGCATATAGCCCGCAGATTGACCAATCCGCTTCACGGAACACACGGTAGGGTGATGTAATCATAGTTATGGAACTGGACCATTACTTTCTCCATTATCACTTTGATTATTTGTAAAGCAACTTGCTAAGGGACTGCGTGTCTCTCGTTTCTTCTCATGTACAGTGTTCCCGTTTAGATCAATCACATTATTGTTCAGTAAATACAAATGCAAATAGATACATGACCATCCAAATTGTAGTCAGCAAGCTCATACCCCATATTGAAGAATTTTATTTAAAATTCCAGCTGGAAAGGCCCTACTTTCCTGGATATGTTAGCCATAACTCCTAAATATGTCAATGCAGTCATCTCATCAAGGCCTTAGTTGTGTGTCCTAAGCCACAGTAGCAACAACAATTAACATTTCAATAGTAGCTCTTACTCAATGTTCTACCCCTTCATTCAAAGCAATTATGTCTATGATTTTACAGACCTATTCATAATTTGAGTTTTGTAATTGTATAAAGTGTGGGGCAACAGAAATGTGGAGTATGTTCTTTTTGAATATCGATCTTTTCCTACTATTTGTTTGCCTATTTATTCATATAGTTATTGTATAAGTGTTGGTTGGTTTATATACAACTTCTATTAATTGTAACAATAGACTAAAACTATTATTCACAATATGCAATCAATGTAAATATTAGCAGCACAAAAACATTAAAATACTGATTGCTCGTTTGCAAGTTTGACTTTTAGTTCAGTGTCATTCCAAATAATGACCGTGGCAAAACTAACCTTATTATGATCACGTCATCAGTAATTCAGAAGGTGAATCCAATGCCAAGGAAGCTTGGTCTCCCTCAGGATATTATTCACCTCCTACAAACTTACGAATCTGTAATATATTGAATAATATTAATATAAAGATTCTTCTTCTCACTGGGGAAGGGACATCATCAATATATGAAGGCATCATCTCTCTACCATGCCATGCTTTAACATAGTCAACCAACTTTGCCTTTTTCTAGTTGACTACCAATTTGAGCAAAATCAAGGTCCAAAGAAAGGGCTTTGTATTGTATATGTGGTTTTGTATCTTATAATGTCAAGTATTATATCAAATATTGCCTAAAACTGCAGCAAATACTTTACATAATGCCATCCACAGGAGCACCATAATGGATTGTAAGGGGACACCACTTTGATGATTTTGAATGCAGCTTGAAACATTCCTCTAACTGCAACACAAAAGGTGTTGTTTACTGCATTAAATGCACATGCTGCATATACTAGTTATTACCTGTCTACAAAAAAACAGATGTTATAAATGATCAGCTTTTTCCTTTGCTGGATGCCACAGCAAAAATGCTTGACAAAGGTATTTTGTCAGAACTAGCTGGATGAATAAGATACACGTTTGCTTATGTTTCAAACTGGTTTAAAATCAGGTTCACTTCTGAAAATGTTGTCATCCTGATGTAGGGAATCTTTCACTAATGAAAGTTAGGTATCAACATTTATACGCTTTGTTTATGGTGTATTCTGCATCTTTTGACAAATGCAACAGAAACATGGTTTTGAAAAGCTATGGAACTAGAGTATAAATTGGGACTGTTGAAAATGATAGTGGCCATGAATGATGATACAAAGGCTTAAAGTGAGGCCAAACGCAAACTGGGTAGTTTCAACTTGTGGCCATGCTAAGTTACTTTTCAATTTCTTTATTACAGATGTGTTTAAAGTATTATTTCAGATCTGTACATGTAATCATAGATTAGGCCCCATGGTAATTCCATTTCTGGGGTAGTCGGTTGGTCTTTTTATACTATATCAATCACCTATTGGCCTGAGGAGAGGTTTAGCCACTCTGAAATGCAAGGTTTGGAGGGAGGTTGATAAATCAAAAGGTAAGGCATATGCACAAGGATTTAGCCATCTATGAATTACTTTCAAACTGACGGGCGTTTTGCAACCATTGGAGGCAGGCAAGGCACTTTTTCTTATCCTTTTTGATCTTCTTTCTCTGGCTTCTTATAAAACGATCAGTGCACAACTGCATCTTGAATTTAAAACAAGAAACCTGAACAGAGTTTCAAGCTCAGACCTTTCCAATCTTCTTCTCCCACTGCTGCCTCCTGCGTTGGCTTTTTTCGATACTGATGCACTTGTGCAGCAATTTACCAATAATAAGCTTCCGCTATTAATACAGTAGCACCCATCATCGTCAAGAAATAAAAAAAATGAAACTGCATGGAGTTCAAGGTATTCTATTGATGTAATTAGGCATTGAAAACAAAAATTAACATCTGAAACAAATGGAAGAAGGATCCATGCCCCAAACTGGACGTTTAGATCAGCAGCTGATGATTATAAAAATATTATTGTAGCTGCTAAAAAGCAAAATTATGCATAATCAATAATGCCAAATAAGAC
Source organism: Ambystoma mexicanum (assembly GCF_040938575.1). Taxonomy (NCBI): domain Eukaryota; kingdom Metazoa; phylum Chordata; class Amphibia; order Caudata; family Ambystomatidae; genus Ambystoma; species Ambystoma mexicanum. The sequence continues at coordinate 570,863,997 of NC_090930.1, read as the reverse complement.
CAAAAAGAATTGGATGGCAAGTGTATTGAAAAAGCATCACTAACAAAGTCCTTCTATGTAATTCTTGGTGTCAAGAAATCCAAGACAGTTTTTCTGTCAAAATAAAGATCCATCAATCCACTATCACCAGTCACAGGCTGGTGTTAGCCCATAGAACTGAGAGCACTCCTTAGAATATGGCTCTTACAAACAGTGATTCTGTTCCAGAATTTAGTCTGAGCTCTATCACTCAAAAGTTTCTTACTGAAATTGTGAATGGGCTTAGACCCACTACATGTGCTGATCACACATGCCATGCAATAACCATCAATGATTCTATCACATGTCTTTTTCCATTAATGACCAGTATTGACAAATCATCTATAACTAATTTGTGTGTCCCCGTAATGCTTAAAGAGGTCTGGATCACCCCTGTTTATTTTTTAAATAAACAACCTTAGATCCTGAGGCAGACAGATCACCAATATTCCATACTTATTGAAAACCCTAGATAAGGTTGCTTATATACAGTTTCAAGTACATGTGGAAATGAACAACTTGCTTGGAACACGCCAGACTGGCTACCGTGGGATGCATGGGATGGAACAAGTAATGTTGGACCTGCAAGCAAATCTGGTGGAAATGGTTGACAACGGCAAGGTTACACTCCTTATTTTGCCCAGCCTTTCCGACACATTTGACTTGGTTGACCATGCCTTATTGCTAGAAAGGCTGTGCAGACTTGTCAACTGCTATGAGTCCAACATTGCATGGTTTTCTTCATTTCTTGGTCACAGATATGCACGAGTAGCAATGAGTGTTTTTCAGGCCCATCCAGAGCTACTACTATCTTGCAGTCCCACAGGGTGCCTATCGTTCTCCTTTATTGTTCAATGTGTATATGCACCCTCTCTTTGACCAAATGGATAGCATTGGCATCAAGTATACCAACTATGCTGACGGCACCAAGCTGGTCTTTGAGCTTTCTCATGACTTGGCGATGGATTCCATTCTCATTAATGACACCTAAAATATGATCAACGATTGGATTTCAGTTTAGTCCTTGGCATTGAACAAAGAAATACAGAGGTTATGATTGTTGGCTCCAGTCAGAGAACAAACAAGTTACATCCAAAGTATAGCCACTTCACCATATCTGGTTGTGTTATTCCAGCTAACCCCTTTGTGAAGGCATCATCTTAGATTTTGGCTTGACAATGATGTGACTTGAAAGCCATGTCAAGACATCTTGTGCTTATGTTAACAAGTTGCTCAGACAGATTAGACTATACTTATCCTCTGATCATCTCTCCTCCCTGGCTACAGCACTTGTTAACTCTCGCTTGATTATTGTAATAGTCTTCTTGCAGGCATATCCAAACACAATTTGAAAAGTCTTCAAACAGTCCAGAATGGGGCAGTAAGAGAAGTTTGCAATCTTAGTCCATGATGCCATGTCTCAGATTCAAGGAGAGCGCTGCAATGGCTTCCATTTAGGCAATGCATCGCACATAAAATGCTCATTCTTACGTTCAAATGCATGGCTGATAAGGTTACTGGATGCATTCTTCGCTCTAGTGGGCCAACACACTTTTTGTATCAAGACACAATTTGAAGAACTTTGGTGGCATTTGCTTTCAAGTATAGGTCCCAACTTTATGGAACTCTCTTCTCCCCGACTTAGGGAACCTTCGGAGTCTTTCTAGTTGCAAGAGGGCACTAAAAACACATCTCTTTAATACTAATGATTTGTCTAACTGCGGTTTTGGGCGTTTTGTGCAATACAAAAATGTAATAATAATAATAATAATAATAATAATAATAATAATAATAATAATAATAATTGCATTCCTTCTCCAACTTTAAAGAGCCAATGTTTATACACCTGCATGAGTTTTTCATGCAGGGGAAGAATGAGTGGATTAGCAGACATTGTATAAGTCATGTGGAATAAGCCTCTTGTGAATGTATGAGTTATTGTATTTGGCATAGGTGATAAGAAGAACTGCATGCAATCTGTTTTTTTTAGGTTGTTAATTCCCAATGTATTTTTTGGCATATTAGGAACCAAAGTAAACCTTGAGTTTAATTGTATCTTGCGCATCTGATGTAGACTGCTTCATTGTGTATTGCGGCTTTGTGAGTTTATCTTATTTATTTATTTATTATTTATTTTTTGCGCCCATCAGCCTTCGGGTACCAGGTGCGCATTACAAATGACTTAACATAACATAACATTTATTTATTTACATTTTTGGTAACACCCCAACTCGCCTGAGGGCCTCAGGGCTCACAAAAAAATAAGAAAGGCAGGGAAACAGGCTGCTAGCAGTCAGGGTGGCAAAGGGTCACAGAGGCTGAAATTAAGGACACATTGAACAGGTAGGTCTTCAGTCTTTTATTTAAATGCAGGCGTTGTTTTTTTTTTTTAGATCAGGGGAGATGGAATTCCAGATAACAGGGTCTATACCATCAAAGCTTGTCCCACCGTATCGAGCGAACATTAATCTTGAGCATGAAGGCAAGTAGAGATGCTCTATAAGATAGAGGAGAGCTTCGTGGGCCAGGCATTTGTAGGTTAGCATCAAGATCTTATGCAAAACACGTTTCCTCACGTGCAGCCAGTGCAGTTCTCTTCTTGCCTCAGAGATATGATGACATCTGGGGAGACCCAGAACTGCTCTTAATGCCCCATTTTGGGTCACTTGAAGAGCAGAGAAATTTGCTTGAGGGGTGCTGGCCAGCAAACTATTGCAGTAGTCAAGGCGTGAGTTGAATAACACTGAGGCCAGCAAGGACATGGCCGAGCAATTTGTTAATGAGACCACAGGATGCACGCATTTTGATGACATGCTGTTTCATGGTAAGTTCAGCATTCAACGTAACACCTACATTTTTCGCACTCTTGGCGACCGGGATGGTGGTGTTAGCGATGGAGAAGTTGGCATAATCTGGAGCCTGTTTCTTTAACATGTGGCTAGAGTCGACAATAAGAAGCTCAGTTTTCTCTGCATTGAGGACCATGGAGTTCGCTACCATGCAAGACTGAATGGTTGAATAAATGGTGTTAATGGCCTGTGTATCCTGGGAGTAGGTGCCTGAGAGATTTAAGATGACCTGGGTATCATCTGCATAGTTAGTATAGAGGACACCCAGGTCATAAAACATAACAACTAGAGGGAATATGTAAATGTTAAACAAAGTCGGCGATAATGAGGAACCCTGTGGTACACAAGTAACCAATGTGGGTTAAAAGCAAGCATAATCTAGGGCAACTCTTGCAGTGTGGGAGCCCAGGAAGGAGGACACCCACTGTGCTGCTGTCCTGGAACATCCTCCCAAGGATTGTAACCTGGTCACCAGAAGATCATGGTTGATCAGGTCAAAAGCAGTGGAGAGGTCCAGCAACAGAAAAAGGGCCAAGTGGACTTGATTAATGCTGCTAGAAAAGTTTGATTTAAGGTCAATCATGGCAGTCTCAGTGCCATGTTGGGCCCTGAACCTGGATTGCCGGGGGCCCAGAATGCCGTTTTCCTTGATTTATTTCTGAAATTGCAAATATACAACCCGGTCCATGATTTTAAGTAGGAAGGGCACATTCGTAATTGGGCGGTACATTTTTGACAAAAGGGGATCCCGATTATCCGTTTTAATTAGAGGGATGATACATGCTTCCTTTAGATGGGTGGGCACACACCCCTTGGTGAAAGAGAGATTAATCCGTTTGGTCACCCACAGGCCTAATATATCGAGGCAGCTGACCAGAAGTCTTGAGGTGCAGGAGTCACCCTTTCATATGGTGGGCTTCATGCTGGTTATGATCTGTGTGATTTCAGGCACAGTGCTCTGGGAAAAGGAGAATACTGCGTGAGTGTTGGCAGTGGGGGGTGGAGGGTGTCCTATGCTTTCAGCGGGACCTTTTGGGACAACGGTCTGATCCCTTTGAGCTGTTACAGATTGCTGAAGTGAGGTGACCTTGCCAATAAATGTGTTGTGAAATGTTTTGCACCAGGCAGAGTCCTTAGGTGGTGCGGTTTTGATATGAGGTTTGCTCTTATATTCCTTTAAACACCATTAGTTCCCTTGAGCTTGATTTGGCCAGCAGGATTCTCTTATTATAATGACATGCTTGTGCATGCATGACAGTGGCCTTAAAGTTCTTCATTGCCAATTTATACGAGGCTAACGCCGCTGGGAAGGTACTGCTTTTGCCAGGCTCGTTCAGTAGACTGCTTCAGATGTCTAAGGGTCAGAATGTCATTGCTGAACCAACTTTGGGTCAGGGATTTGTGGTTCACCCGTCTGGTAGTGGGGGGCGCTACGGCTTCCATTACCAAGCTAAGTGTGTTAGAAAGATGAAGAGCAAGATTTGCAGTCGTCGGGGGAGTCTTGAAGTGAAAGGTGACAATGATACTGGGCTTTGAACACCAAAGCAACACCCCCTTCTTTAGTGCTTTCATGATCAACCCGGAAGATTTAATAATCTCGTAATCGGGGGGGGGGGGGAGGGGGGGAGGGAACAGTTAAGGTGGCATCTGTAGGAATGGAGTCACTGAGCCAGGACTGACTCAAGTCAAGATCAGAGAAAGAGAGCAGATCTACATCTATCCCATGCTGCATGAGAGAGAGTGTGTTCAAAAGAGAAAAAGAAAGTGGGGGCCCATAAAGACGTTCCCTGTAGGTGCCCTTAGTAGTAGTGGAGTAGTTGTGAGATGGTAGGGTCAGGCTGTCATTGTTGCTGGGGCATTAATTTCCGAGCCCAGCAAAATTATAGTTCATGGACACATTGTGGTATCTGGGCCTGCTTCAGATGGCTGACTAGAAGCAGTGGTGGAGCAAGAGAAAGTCTAACCAGTGCTGCAGAGTTGTGCAGAAAGGTAAACCAGCAGGAAGCAAGCCGGACGCAAACCGGCAACAACTGACCTCTGCCTATGCGCTGGTGCTGAAGCGCCACTAGTGGGATGAAGAGGACTGGGAGATCTGGGTAATGTAGTTCGGGGGAACGAAAATTAACACAGACAGTGCGGTAGTGAAAGAATATTTCAGCATACAATTTAGTGAAGGTTCAAGCACCTCAATTACGAGCAGGCCTTACTGCTTGGGAGGCTAATCAAATTGTGCAGCTTTTCAAGATAGCACAGGAAACAAATGCGAGCAGACCGTAATACAAGTGTAGGCAGTCTCACAAGAAAATCAACAGTAGCACTTGCCTCTGTTTGTGTCGTTTCTACTTTGCTTTTTTCGTGTAATTGTTTGAACCCTGACCTGGTTTTGGGGCAGCCATTGTGGTTAGGGTTCTGACTTCTACAGTAAGTGAATTTAGGGAATCCATTCAGGAGAAAAAAGTATTTTCTTGAATATACTGATTTTTCTTGCCGGAACACGTGTTGCATCAGACTTCCCTATAATGGAGTGATTCAACTAAGCTCAAAAGTCAGTTGGTTGAGGAAACATGTTTCAACAAGGCTGTTGAAAGAAAGGTTACTGATTTATTGAAATATTGTCTGAAGTCAAAGATTGACTGACATTCTCCTCATTATCTTGGAATGTGGTTGAATTTAGACATGCTGTTGGATCATCGTACATAATTTTTCCTAATATTCATGTTTTTGTTCAAAACAGGTCCATGTTTTGAAGGAGCATGAACCTTCACCTACTGGGGAAGTACACAACTCACTTTTTGGTGAGGATTTTAAAAAGACATGGATGCAGAGTAGAAACATGAAAGACAGATACAAAGCCACCAGGCTCGGAGTGGCCTATGGGGTAATATGGCAATGACCGAAGAAACACACAAAATGCTAGTGTGGGGCAGTTGTTGGGGTCAAAGTGGGACACTTTTTTGGACCAAGTGGGCCAGTTTGATAAGTTACTTCACGACGCAGATAGTAGTTTTGACCAGTGTTATTGAATAAATATTGTTTAAAACGCACAATTTGAATCAGATTGTATCCAGAATCTCCCCCTTGCATACCACTCAGACATTCTGTCACGCAAGGAATGAATTGCCATGTGCAACTGTAGGACACTTTGTCATTGGTACCCGAGACAATTGTTTGCCCCAATCCGATCCTGAAAGCCACTGAGATCCAGTTCATTAGTGGTCATTAAATGCATGGTCACAAACTGCATTTTAGACAACACCTCACACAAAACATGTGTTGCTCATCCTCTCATTAAGGATGCTCATTATGAATCAACACTAAAAAGAATGTTCTATTAAGACACTCTATAGTGAATAATCCAATTACAAAATGGTTAATAACTTTTAACTAATGGATATTGCTAATTTTAAAAAAGGAATAGCTGAACTCATCACAATATTGCTTGATGTGTTTATATACACATCGATTTTATGATCCAATTTTTTCAGACGTAAATTAAGTCCTATGCTACAAAAGGGCAACAGATTGCTGATTAGGTTTTTACATATGAAGTGATTGTTTTTAAGTTTACTAATTTCAGGTGTCCCAAAGCCTAGTGAGTGTGTGCTATTCTCTTAACACACTACACGGCAGCACAGGATTGTACACAACAATACAAGCAGGATTAGCACCACCCTCTGATAAACCTCAGAACCTTACCAGAGTGAGAGGTGCAGCATTCACAAGATTAGCTGGTGGAGGCTTAATATATGCCCCATCTCTGCCTCATAACTGTCTTTCCATTGACAGATCTAATCGAAAAGCAAAAACATAAGTGTGATTTAGAGATTTAACTAAAGATCTGTCAGTATTTGGCAGCAACACGTCAATAACCACAAGACCGCAGTAAGCAGTATCCCCCTCCTAATCGCCTCGTCAAGCTTGGGGAACATTTGGGGAACTAAAGAGCATGCATATGCCTGTGCAGCACAGTGCATTATCCAGAAATCTTCTCAGTTCACTGCATTAACTGAGATGGCTGGCTCAGACCTGAGAGATATATGCAATGTAGTTGTATCCCATGTCACAAAATCTATTTCACAGCATATTTATAACCATTTTGTATCACAAAATGTATGAGGGGCAGACACCCACACCATCACTCAACCACTCGCTCCTCCCCTCTTTCTATATACCTAACCACAAATCATATCTACATATTTGCCTATCGAGATGGGATGCGATGAAAGTTGTTTATATTGCTTACCACTGTTAACTATGCTGATAAATCATTGACCTTAGCACCTTCAGGAAGGCAAACACGTCCACTTGTCAATACAATGGATCTCTGTGGCAGAAGCTCTCCCACCATGCACATTCCTACTTCTGACACAGCGGTGGAAGTCCATTCTTAGAACTGGGTGGTGTTTCCATGTTCCTAAAGTAATCAGGAGTCTTTAGAAAATATGCACTAAATTGACTTTCCATGTCATCTTTGAAATTTAGCACCCAGAGAAGGTTATCATGATTTGTGTATATCTGCCATTCATAGTTCCTTAAGCTATTTAGACTATATATTCATCAATACGTTTTAACACCATTTATATTGTGGACTTGGGGATCATTCAATTACCCTACATTTGATTGCTGTTTATTTCTGAACGAGAGAAGAAGACTTCAAAGTGTACGTTTATCTCCTTGACATTCTTTGAATATAAATGGTCTGATGTCAGGTACTTCATTTCTTTTTTTCTGTTTTAATCATCTTTATTCGGATTATAAAAAGTAATGGACAATATATAATATTGGCAAAGCAGAAGATAGTGAACAATGGTAATTGTAAGATAAGAACAATGAAAATGTAACTCAGTAAAAACACTTATCACTTTAATGGCAAAATAAGTGAAGCAATATAACAAATCAGTGAGAAAAAGCATCGATACTCACATCCGCCAAACAAAAAGTAAATATATGAGTAACAGTCTAATAAGGGAGACAAACATGGGAACAAACAACAGATGAAAGGGGAAGAGGGGGGAAGGAGCGGACAACAAGATAATATATTATCATCATTGATTCATAACATGCACAAGATTTCATATTCTAAGACACATGATGGGAAACATCATCAGACACAACAAAATATAAAGAAAAGATAACAAGTTTAGGAACCATGAGTTGACATGCTAGAGTAATCTAAATAATTAATGAAAAGAGGCCATGTAGCATTGTACTTGGGTAAAGCATCAAGGTATATAGCCATACAATGTTCCATTCTTTGCACCTGGCTGATGTTGTTCCACCAACTTTTACTGGATAAATTGTTCAAGGATTTCCAATTGATAGTAATGAGTTTAAGAGCAAGGGCAATAAACAAATGATATTACTGACAGCCAAACTACCAAGGAACACTTTCTTAAATGTAAGTGGAATATTAATAGTAAAAACTAGCCTACGAGATCTCCAAACCTCATGCCAAAACTTAAGTACAAATACACAATCACAAAACATCTGTTTGTAGGAAGCAGAGCTACCACCACACGACCAACAATTGCTACCTGTACTTGCTTTATTTTTGGCTAACTTCAGGGGAGTATTGAAGGCTCTGTGAATAAAAAAATACAGATGTTGTGTAAAGTTGGCGGAAATAGATGCCCCTGATCCTAGAATAAAGAAGAGACCAGGTATGGTCACTTAGGACATCCCCAAAATCAATTTCCCATTTTGAGCGCACTAGCCAACAAGAGTCCACATTTGTTAACACATTGTAAAATGTGGATGCTTTAGTATCGAAAACTATGGTTAAAAGCAGGAGTCTGGAGGCATCCGGTGTAAGGAGTTTGTTAGCGAAAACTTGAAGTGCATCTAAACACATACTGACAAGATTATTATACAAGTTGAAATCTGAATTAGGGATAGAGAATGAATTTCTAAGCTGTTGGAATGATAGTATGGTGGGACCATTAAAAATTTGCTGGATGAATCTGATGCCTTTGTTTAACCAAGATCTGCAACACATAGTTCTATTATTAATGGTGATGGATTTATTATGCCATAAAAAAGGTCAGCGATCTTTGGACAAGGTTTTACAGTGGGGGGAAAAGAATCAATCTTAGGGCCGAAATAGAAGCCTTGATGGGTTCCGAGATTATTGTCAAGAGGTGGCTGAAAATATAGGTAAAGTCAACAACATTATATGGGTCTACCAGTTGCTTTTCCAGCACACACGAGGAAGGGGTATCAGAAAATTTGGGTAGGGCAAACCAACTACAAGATTGCTTGAGAAGGAAAGCAGAAAGGTAAAGCTTAAAGTCGGGGTATCTAACACCTCCTTGATCGTACAAAGATTTTAATTAGGAAACAACAATGCTTTTACACTTCCCAGATCCCCATAAGAAGTTGAGGAGGATTGAGTTAACAGATTTGAGAAATGAGGGGGTCAAAGGAACTGGGAGTAATTGCAGGTAATATAAAACAATGGGGTACAACATCATTTTGCCCCACCATGATTAGTAAAGAGGTGACCACATAAAAGTTAAATCAGTAAGTCTATTGACCAGTGAATGCATGTTGAGTCTGATGTTCTCACAAATCGAGGAGGCAAGATGGAGACCTGGATATTTAATTGATTCATTACACCATTTGAAACCAAACTGATCTAGCTAATGTTTGATACAGAAGGAGTTAAGAGGCAGTATTTCAGATGTATCTTTGTTAAGCTTATAACTGGATACTAATGAAAACGTATGGAGTCTGCTAAGCAATTGAGGAAGATGTAATTTGAGATTCTTTACAAGAATAAGAATATCATCAGCATATGCAGCAATTTTAAAATTGGATTTTCCACAATTAATCCCAAGGATATTTCTGTCAGACTTTATACGTTCTAATAGAGATTTTAGAGAAAGAATGACGAGACTAGGAGACAAGGGGCAAGCTTGTCTGGTTCCTCTATGTAGGGGAAAGAAGGATGAGGATTGGCCGTTAATGCAAATTGATGATTTGGGGCATGAATAAAGAAGTTTGATAAGGGATATAAAATGTTCATCACATCTATGCCATTGGAGTGATTGGAACATGAAATCCTAGTTGACCCGATCAAAGGCTTTTTCTGCATCTAACGCAATTGCAGCATAGCCAAATGTGTCTTTTTTATCTTTTGAGACAGCATGCATAGTATCTAAGCGTAGTCTAGCATTTTAAGATATGTTCCTGCCTTTGAAATGGACAACTTGATCGGGTTTCACTAGGGTGGGTATAGAAGATTAAATTCTATTGGCCAAAACATTAGCTAAAATTTGACTTTCACCGTTAATGAGGGACATTGGTATATAATTGTTGGGAAGCGCAGGATCCTTATCAGGTTTGTGGAACAGAATGAATAGGGCCTCAAAGAAGGAGCCAAGGGAAGATTTCTGGGAGGCAAAGCAAGAGTATAGCGCTTTAAGTCTAGGGGTGAAGGAACAGGCAAATTTATCAAAAGATTCCATGGAAAATCCATCCGGGCCAGTGGCCTTCCCTTTACCTAGCCCTTTTTTAGCGCAAGTGATTTCATGAAGTGTGATATCACCATTCAAATGAGTAAGGGCAATCTGGGGATAAGATTGTCTATTAATCTTACTGAGGAAGATGTCAATGTCAATAAGAGATATTATGGTGTCAGGAGTGTATAGATTGTAATAGAATTGTTTGAAGCAGTTTAAAATATCATCCGAATGAGTATGGATGGTGGCAAAATTGTCTTTGATGCGAGAGGTGTATGTTTTTTTTTTTTTGGTCTTAAGATAAGAGGCAAGTAATTTGCCAATTTTATTTGAGGTCTGGTAGATCTTGGTTTTATATTTGAGAAGAGTTCCGGAAGCCATGAGTTATTTGTTAATCTGAAAATGTAAGGCCAGAACTGAGCAGAGATTGGTTTCAGAGGAGACACTATAGAACTGTTTTTCAGCATTGGATAATTGAAGGTATAAATTGTCAAGATGTTTTTTATGCAGTTTCTTTTTCCTGCTGGAGTAGGCAATAATAAGGCCCCTGAGTGCAGCATTAAAGGCATCCCAATTATTAACCACTGATGTGTCACAATCTAAATTGTCATCAAAGCACTGTTGTTGGAAAGCCAGATATGACTGAATGAACTGCTGATCCTGCAACAGACAGTTGCTACTTCTCCATCTGGAAGATGGCTTTTTCATGTCCTTGAAGTTAAAGGAAGTGGAAAAAGGGACATGATCAGTGATAATACTATTAGAGATAATGGAGTCAAGAATGGTGCCTATGAGCGTTTTAGAAGAGAAGATATAATCAAGGCGTGAGAGGGTATTATGGGGAGGTGAGTGAAAAGCATATTCTAATTGAATTGAATTGATATTTTATTACTATTGTGCTCGTACACATGTTTTTCAGAGCGCGACAAGGCAAGGGAGGGGAACGGGGGAGAACAAAACAATGATCTTACTAGGCCCAGTGACATTGAGAACACGCAATTCCATGGGAGAGGGGGAGGGGAAAAGTGCTTGGAAGGGGGGGAAGTGGAAAGTGTGGAGCAAAGGAGAAAAAGATACTTAACAATAAATAATTAAATAATAAAGGCAACAAACAGTGATAGTGCAGCCAGCAAGTGGCAAGTGCTGGGTTTAAGGCAGCAGCCAGGGTAGGTCTGATAAGTGCAGGAAGAAAAAGGTGGGGGGAATTGTATGTGTAAAGATACAGACCCCATTGCCAGGGGTGGCCCGGAGGCAGTACGGGAGGGTGGAAGTGTGAGAAGGTACCTGGGCCTGGAGGACAAAGGATGGCCAGGTGCACAGTGCCAAGAGAGAACAGATCAGTAGGGGAGTCGGGGATCAAAGGCAGAAGCAAAGAGGAAGGTCTTGATGTGCTTCCGGAACCAGAGATGGTTCTCCTCAAGTGTTAGAGTGGCAGGGAGGGTGCTCCAGAGGGAGGCCCATGTCAAAGACAGAGATCTACCCCAAGCTTGTTTCTTTGAAAAACGACTGACACTGAGGGAGTTAGAGGTAGAGGAGCGAAGAGCTTAAGAGGGAAGTTATTTGTGGATGGATAGCTGAAGGTATTTTTGACCCAGGCCCCAGAAAGCCTTGTGGACAATGCAGAGGGTTTTGAATTTAATCCTTGCATCCACTGGGAGCCAATGGAGAGATTTCAGAGCTGGAGAGATACGATCCCAGGGCTTGAGGCCAAGGACAAGTCTTGCAGTCCTGTTCTGAATTAGTTGCTAATGGCGGAGATTAGAGGCAGGTAGATTTAGAAAGAAGCTGCAACAATAGTCCAACCTTTAGAGAACCAGAGCTTGGGAGACAGTGGGTTTCTGGGGGAAGGAGAGGAAAGTCAAAGTACCTCTGAGGAGGTGCAGTAGGAAGTTTTACTTTTTAGTGATATCAGAGATGTGGGCGGAGAAGGAAAGTGTGGAGTCAAAGATGACCCGGAGTTCTTAGCCTTCCAGGTGGGGTTAGGAGGAGGGCCAATGGAGGCTAGCCAGAGAGTGAGGGGAAAAGATGGCGAAGGTGTGCCGATGAGGAGATCATTGGCAGCACACCAATCTTGAATGGCAGTTATGCAATCAGAGATGAGAGAGGGAGAGGAGGTGGCCGAGGGCAGCCTGAAAATGAGTTGTGTCGTCAGCATAGCACTGCAAGTTTGAGCAAAAAATGGCAATGCACTGAGCAAGAGTTGCTAGCGCCACTGACGTTTTGAGTTTGTTGAGGTGACAAATGATCTCATATATTTTGATAGGATTATTACATCCCTTGATGTTCTATGAGACACATTTAAAAATCATAACAGCACATTAAAAGGAGATAGGAAGATCACATGTACCAATAATCAATTAAAATAAAGATAGGTAAATCAAAGTAATGTATGCATTACTTTAGCAACCTGAATCAATGAAGTACAATCAAGAAAGCTCTGAGGCAAAACATGTAAGGAAAACACAAAAGGGTAGAGGGAAAAGGAAGGTGAGTCAAATCAAGGAGTGCATTCTTTAAGCCAAATTGTGAGGATACAAAAATTAATCCAGGTAGCAGAATGCATGAAAGACATTTAATTCCATAAAACTGGAATATGGGGGGAGACAGATGGAAAAATAATTGCCGGAGAAGGAGGCATCTACTGAGTCGTCCCAAAAAAGAAAAATAAGGACGACCCACAAAAGGAGAGGGATGCCATAACTACGACCATCCCACCTGTGTTAAAGCACAAATATTGAGAACAGCATTAAATAGAATAATCAAAAAACAAAAGAATATCCAGTTCCAGAAGAGGAAGTCGAATTCAAAGGAAGCAATGTATCCATTCCTTCAGTTTTGATGGAGAGGATTAAAGATTTCAGGTATGCAGGGTAATCAAAAATTGTGGTTTTCCCCTTATGTGTAACCTTGAAGGAGCAAGGATGATACAATCCATAGCGCAAATAGGGCTGTTTAAGCACCGGACAGAAAGATACAAATTCTTTCCGACGTTGAGCAGTGGCATTAGCAATATCTTGTGATATATGAAGTTTACTTCCATGCCAAACTCAGATAATTCTTCTCCTTTATTTTAGAGATAATAAGTTGAAGCTGAGTATACTCCAATATGTCAAATATAAGTATACGGGGGGATTGGTGAGAGGAAGTGGAATTTTTTACGGGACCAATGACATGGCTGTGCTGAATGTTAAATGTTGAATCCGGCGCTAGGTGGAGTAGGGGAGGCAGCATCTTTTGTAGGACTATAATAATAGGGTCCTACCCTCACATCCGTCTGGCAAGCCGGATATGTGCAAGTTATTGTATCTGCTCCCATTCTCCAACTCCTCATTATGTTTCAATCTTTGAGAGTCTTTTCAAGCTGAACAACCCTTGGAGAAACATCTTCAACAAACCCAACCCTTAACTCTATTTCATCCATTCTATCTTCAAACCTTTTCCATCTGTCATCATTGTCAGCAATGGAGAGCAGTGGAGGTGAATCATGTTTTGGCCTTTTGAGATTGGCAGCGGGAAGAGTAGAATCCTTATTAGTAGTTGGCATTTTTTGATTACTCTTGCCGGTAGCCATGGTATCAAATATTGTAAGGTAGAATAACCAGTAGGAGAGAGAAGAGAGCCACCAATATACAGAGCAGTGTAGAGTACCAAAATCAAATGAGAGCAGTCATAAGAATAGCCACTGCGTACCAGGCTAAGGTAGCGTAAACAGAATAGTTCAAGTTAATGCCAAAATCAATATTATATCCTCATAAACATAAGTACAGCCACCAGCCCACAGGGCAGTACTAAGGAATGCGCAATGTCAGATAGCACTTCTCAAGGAAAAATAAAAGTAGTGAAAAATGACCAAACATGTGAAAAGAGAAAAAAAAAAGAAAATGAAAAAAAAAAAAACACTGGGTTGCAGGATTGTAACTTGGACGTAATACATCTCAGGGAAGGAGCATATCAAAAAGTGTTGAACGTTCATAAAGAAAAAAAAAAGAAGAAGCAAGCTGGCAAATCCATAAAGAGTCATATGGAAGGAAAACTTAGCTGAACATAACGTGTAGGAAGAAATGCCGGTGTAATATTCCAAAAGTTACAGGTGGTGGCGCTGACGAGATCAGGAACGGCCAACAAGGCCCGAGCCAGCCTGCCACGTCACCATAAATTACCTCATGTGAGGCGGCCATTGTCAGGAGCAGCAAGCACTTGGTTGCCGTGATTGAGGTGACATTGCGGGAAGAACCACTCCGGAGCGGCGACCCTCCAGCAGGAAGCAGTCCACAACACACAGCAGAAAAAAAAGGAAGAAGCAGAAGAAAAAGTTATTGGTAAGTGGAAATAAATGCTGTTGTTAAGTCGGGTGAGACCAAGCAGTAGGTTTAGGCAGCCATCATCCTCGGTGCCAGGCCACGCAACCCCAGGTGCTTCATTTTTAATATGAGACACTTTTAACATCTCTCTGATGAGTCCCTTTACAGGGTGTGTGGCAGTCAATAGGAAACTGTCCAAGGGGATGCCAGAGTGCTTTATTATGGATGTTTAAATATATAGGGCATATCGGCAAAGGCCTTTCCCAGATAATTAATCTGTCAACACTGCAATATCCTTTTGAACGTAAAGGTCAAATACCATGGAGCTGTTAATAAAGTGTATTTTTCTCTGCCTCAATGTTTAGAAATACCATTTGTGACAAATCTGCAGACTTTGTCACCTTCTTCCATAGGGTTAGCCAACCCCTTTGAGGCTAGGGAGGTGAGCTCAATCAGAACCCCCCACCTAGCAGTTATGGAAAGTGTAACCTCATTGGGAGTGACTCCCCTTTAGGGGACAAGGACTCACATTATCATGGGGAACTTGCTATACCTAAAGTATTATCTGCCTTCATTGGAGTAAAAAAACTGACAACACGTCTATGTGTTTGGCTCAAGGTAATGCCGAACATTCCACATTCTTGACAGCATGTGGTGAACAATACGCCCCTTTTGAATATCAGAACAATAATAAAGGGCCAATAACCCTTGAATGAAGGAGAAGAACCCCAATGCTGAGGCAAGACGCCAACGTGAGAACATCAGCAAGTGGAAGAACTACACAGACCAGTGGAGCCAGCTGCAGTGTGGAAGGAAACGGGCACATGAGGGAGACGCCGTCCATCAGAAAAGGAAGCAACGGGCTTTGAGAGGCAGAGGCCATACAAAACTAATCAGACTTGGATGTTGGACCAAGTACAGGACGTGGTGGACCCAGAGCCTGTAAAATATGCAGAGTCTAGGGGAGAAGGGAGAACGGGGTCCTCTGCTTTCAGACTGAGAGCCAATGAGAGAGAGAGAGAGAGAGAGAGAGAGAGAGAGAGAGAGAGAGAGAGAGAGAGAGAGAGAGAGAGAGAGAGAGAGAGCCGAGATCCAGTCCAGAACTCTGGAGCAAGCACCACAACAAGTATGCAGTTTGCACAAGTTGGAGGGAGGAACAGAGAAGAGAGAACGAGTGGGGAAGATGGAAGGACTACCCTAGCCCCATCCAGGGGTCACAGGGAATGAGAGAAAGAAAGCAGGAGATAAAGAAAAGGGTTATGGTACCCAGAGGAACTGAAGCAACATAAACCTTGAGAAGGGTCAGAGGGACCAAATAAAGTAAGAGAGCCAGAAAGAGAGAGGGCTTACAGGTACTCTAAAGAACTAAGTTAGATATACAGGTAGGGGACTCCAAATGTGCCACAGGGACACACTAAGCAGAGTGTAAATCATATATCACAGGAGCACAGAGGCACCCAACAGTTAGTTGGTTGATGTGGGGAGAGATCAACCAAGTTGGTGGAAAGGGATCAGGAGAATATCTCTCCACCTAAAGAAATGTGGACATTTTGTTTTTCTAAGAACTTGAGACTTTTTGTTTGAACTTTGGGAAACTTTGAGGAACGTTTAGTAGACTGACAAGAACTGTGTTCTTGCTACTTTCTACTCATTGGATCAGGACCCAGGAGGGATTCCTGGGACAACCAGAGATACCTTTGTGAAGAACCAAGAGTGCAGGTCACCCAACCTATTTTTCTTTCACATTTTGCTAAGTGGTAGGGTCAGTTTAGTCAATAGGTTTGGACCTAGGACTATTTTTATTTTTGCAGTTTAGTTTTATAGGAAGGGAACTAGCTTTAAGTAGAAGCGTTGGTGAGGTGTTTCCTCTGATCGGAGTCCTTATTCTTCTACACTTTCTAAAATTCAATCCACTAAAATATGAATGTTATTCGTACCTAACTACAGAGAATAGTGGGTTATTTGCCAGGAGCATCAAAGAAAATCACAAAAGAGATTTGGGTGATTCCAGCCCCATGAATTGTTCAAACATTTCAAACTGTTTCAGAGATTAGACTGGAAAACGTCAAGGTCATCTAGAAAAATATAAACAAGGGCCTTGTTAGGGACGACAGGCTGCTGACATTAACTATAGGGCTTTATACATTGTCCCATCTTACTAATTGGGTTTTGCTTGTTCCCACCTATCATTAGGATATGATAACCCTTCATATGATATAATGTTGATGCGTGAAGGGCTTGAAAATGTGCATGGGAAATCCTGGAGGTTTGATGGCTTATGTATAGCATGGTGTGCCTCGGGTCAAAATCCAGAAAGCAAATTCAAAGACTGCTTATACTGAATTAAGAGTGAGCTACATTAAGAGTAGAATGTGCATATAGGTGAATGTGTTTGGTACCTGGAAGGTAGTGGAATGGGAATGTTACACCTTTTATGTATTTTTGACAAAGCCTAGAACCTTTATGTAACAAAGTATTGTTAAAGTTAAAACTAGGCTGGACAAAGTGGGCTTCAATCCAAACATCCATTCGCAATGAACCCCAGATACACAGAGACTGAAAATCAGGTATGATGGTGCGGGGGCCCACCTCAAAAATTATCAACTGAGAGTTCAAGAAAATAAATTGTGATCCAAAGTTCAGCTGCATGACAGACCCAGTTTTTACTTTGAATGGGGTCAGTGCCTGCAAAATAGGAACAGGTCATGGCTGTCATCAGTGTGCTCTAGTTTCTAGTGATGTCATTGAGGGTGTAATACGTGATGCCATCTGTGCTGTCCCTAGAGTGCCCATGGGCTGTGCAATGGGGGGCTGAAAGTTAAGTGATGTAGCTTCCAACAATGCTGACTATCAATGGTTTAGTTATGTTTTGTTTTAAGGCCATTAAACAGTGGCCTTAAGGTCACTTACTTTAGGAAAGATGTCATCATCAGTTTAGTCCTGAACATGAAGGGCCTGTCACTATGGAATGTTAAAAAAAGAAATATAATTGTTATCTCTGTTTGATGCATATGAATGCAAGTGGGACCATAGCAGCTCATAATACTGCCATCACACTTAAAGAAAATACTTGACATGGTCAGAATGACACTGTCATGCAATGAGCATCCACCGGCACCTGTTTCAAATAGATGCGGGGGGGGAGGTTGCATGCATGTTTTTAAGCACATCCCATTTCTTTAAATACAGGATGCACTTCAAAATGCCTAGAAATGGTCCCAGATTTGTACAAACATGCACACGTGGTAAAAGGGGGCATTTGGAATTTTTGAGAATTTGGCCCCAGGTCTTTATGTATCAGATGAGTATTCACTTTGTTCCTGTGCAGTAAGTAGAGCAAATATAACTAATTCTCTGTATCTGGATGAGCTTAGGTTGTCCTCTTCATATTAGCTACTACAAACTAAGTTCAGAAGACAGAGGATGGACCTATACATGTTTAAACGCAAACGTGTGAAAATGTTCCCTGTTAAAAAGTAGTTCTTGACAAAATCAGGGAAAAGAATGCGCTCAAATGAAAAAAAACTGCGAATAAAGAAGTGTTCATGTTCTCATACCTTGATAAACATGTAGTTACCTTCACAAGAGGGCATAGCTGGGGACAAAGTAGAGTGTCACAGCATGTTCCATGTGTTGTTGCCAAGCTACCTCACTACTCAGTTTATCCAAATACTGTTCCAGTGACACAATTGCTTAATAACATG
Source organism: Ambystoma mexicanum (assembly GCF_040938575.1). Taxonomy (NCBI): domain Eukaryota; kingdom Metazoa; phylum Chordata; class Amphibia; order Caudata; family Ambystomatidae; genus Ambystoma; species Ambystoma mexicanum. The sequence goes on along the minus strand of NC_090930.1, from coordinate 570,845,665 downwards.
CTGCAGAGATCTTTGTGTAATATGGAGTTTCCACAAATCATTGGCAGCAAATGCTGGCCTAGACAGTTACTACGCAGACGTTAGACTTATGTATACAATCCCGACAGCATCAGCTGACCCTTTCAGAGGCGATGAGTGTTATGTCTTGCAACACTTTTGCACATGATGATCCAAGAGAATCACATGAACTTCCATAAGGTCAGGTCTGCAATAAGGAATATTCAGAATAACGAAGAGATCCAGACCAAATAACTGAAAATCTATTTCTTCACACCTTCTCCAGTCACACTTGGACTAACAATTTGAAGTAGGTCAAAACCTAGGTAAATATCTCTTATTAAATCTCAATGTATCATTTTGTTTCAACTGTGTCCTTGTATTGTAGATAAAATAATTCAAGCCATAGTTAATATTAGTGACCAGGGTTTAATGGAGACACACGGCCTGATTTGCAAAAGTGTTTTAAAACTACACAATCACATTGTAAATCGCTTTGTAAATCAGGCCCACAATCTCAGTATCCAACAACAGTTGTTAATGTTTCATGTTAGCGTGTGGCTGAAACTTCATCTTGGCTGCAATTGCCTAGAACACATGTAATTCTTTCACTCTTTGGGCTTTGTGAGGGCAGTTTTCTGTCAGTATAACAAATGCCTTTATTTGCCACCTTTGTCCGCATGTTTTACAATGTTCAAACAGCGTATATCACCACTAATAGTTCCATCGTTCAATAGTTTACAGCACATAGTGTCACCTAATAGGGCTGCTTCTTATCTCCTTTGTTATTTGTATTATTGTTGAAGCTATTCTTCTTTCACTCATATTGTCAAAGACACAATTGCATTCATTGTAGATGTCATCATACCAAATCAAAACTACTTCAGCCCACATGTCAGAGGATGGCATATCCCCCACTACTGCCCACTCTCAGCTGAAGTATGTGGTGGAATTCCTCTGACCATCTGTGCATTTACCAATGGTTTTGGAGAATCTGAAATGTTTCAGAGGTTGACAGGCATCGGCAAGAAGGCTCTACTACTGGGATCCTACGTTGGCAGTACTGCGTTTCAGCACTGCTGGGCAATCACGAGGATCTGCCATTATGTTTGGCTATTGTGCATTTACTAACACAGGGTGTCTGCAACCTATGTACCTCCAGATGTTTTGTATTACAACTCACATCATCCCTAACCAGCATAGTCAATAGCCAGATATCATGGAAATTGGAGTCTGAAACATCTGGAGAGCCAAAGGTTGCAAACTACTTCTGAGACACCATTGGCAGCCCATTCTTAGAATTTGGCTGCTTCTTCCTCTGTCGCCCGAATCACTATCTATCAGAGGTGATGCTTGGTGCTAGGATCGATCTATCTATCTATCTATCTATCTATCTATCTATCTATCTATCTATCTATCTATCTATCTATCTATCTATCTATCTATCTATCTATCTATCTATCTATCTATCTGTCTGTCTGTCTGTCTGTCTGTCTGTCTGTCTGTCTGTCTGCATGTCTGTCAGTCTGTCTGTCTTTCTGTCTGTCTGTATGTCTGTCTATCTATCCATTGCACACTATTTCTCCAATCTGCACCAGGTTTTACCTAGTTACCTGTTAGGACTCGCCGGACATTACTGGCTAGATGACATTTGGACACTTCACCCCTTTCCCCAGATTTCAGCAAAAATCAACATTTATTTGTGGTTTATGGCTTGTGGCTTGGCAAAGTGTTGTTCCTAATACAATTCCACACTGTTTCACCAATCTGCACCAAATTCTGCATATTATCATGTTAGGACCCTCCGGACATTACTAGCTACATGACATTTTGGCACATTTGGGCACCCCTACCCTTTTCCTGGATTTCAGCACCTTCACACATGAGACAGTTGCCTGCAATTCGGTAAAACTTAATGAGGCACTAGTATATTCCAGCAGGGACCATGCCAAGATATAGTCAATATGTAAGGGTGACCTAGGGGACCTCCGGCCCCTGTCCTGCCCAGGTGATTTTAGATACACTCTTCATTATAACAACAGGGGCAGACCTGGTAGGGTTTTTGAGTGGGACATTTTGAAGAGGAAAATAGAACTAAGTTGGACACTACATAAAATAACCAGAAACCATCTCATAAAGGGGAGCGAGAAAGCCCTCCTCATCTCCCAGGTGCAGTCCAAGTACTGGCTCAATGGATATAGATTAGCCAAGTCCAATGCGGGATGGAAACTTATAGAGTGCCTCTTAAAGACCCATGATTCCAAAATATTTTTGTATTCTATGCACAATCATGAGGCTGGTACTGATGCCAAGGAAGTGGTGGGAAATCAGAGGACCAGTGGACTGTTTATTTCACAGAGCTGTATAGTGTGATACTACAGCCACTGTGGGAGAACTGAGTGTTTTAATGGCAGATTCCTTGGTAATTAGGCACATTGAGGTGACAGATATATTTACCCTTATCATGAAGGCCAAGACTTCTGGGGCCATGAGCACAGATTGGCTATGTAACTTGATGTTTAAGGGAGATCCCAGATGGTGGGCTTCATTTCTATCTGTCCTATTCAAGCAGATTGGTGATCAGGGGTCATTCCCCCTTCATGGAAATCGTCCATGCTAATCCCATTGCAGAAAAAAGGGTCCTCACAATAACCCATCTAATTTTAGGTTACTGGCAATGCTGGACTGTAGTCTCAACCTTTTTGCCAGTCTCCTGTTAGAGCTCCTTACGGCCTGGGTTAGAGAGAGGGGCCTGCTTTGTTGCCTTCAGACAGGTTTTAGGAAGGGCAGCATAACTTCTCACCCTATTTGGTCTCTACTTACTTTCATCTCAAACGCCAAATGTTATTTAGAAGTGCCTTTGTACCTATGTTTCATCAATCACACAGCAGCCTTTGATAGTGTAACTAGTGATAAACTCTAGACTCTCCAAGGAAGTCCTGTTATGGAGCTGGCCACTATTTTGAGTAAAATTAAGAACCATCCCCCGAGTTTTGGGAAAACCCCCATTCCCAGCTTACTTTATGCAGATGACAGAGTGATCTTAGATCGCACCCCCCTGGGATTACAACAATCCCTTAATGCCCTCCACATATTTGCTTCAGACCATGGCCTGGTACTTAACGTGGCAAAAATGAAAATAATTTGCTGCAGTAAGGGAGCATATGGCACGCCAGCGTTTGTGAGGCGACTGGGGCGGGCTAAATTAGAGCAGGTCATGGAATATCAAATAACACATAGGGCTTGGGCTAAATGGTTCTCTCTTAAAAGAATCATCGACTCCCGTGGATGGAGCTCAATGGAGGCCAAGATTATGGCCTATAAGGTTTTGGTTTTTCAGAACATTCTTTATGCTTTAGAGGGGTTTCCACTAAGGCTATTAGGCTGGCTCCCCAGGTAAGAGGCTACAATTCTTTGCTCATTACCTAGAGTGCCTGGATGCGTAACTGTGGATGCTATTCATCTCAAATTAGGCCTTTCCTCCTTGCTAATGTTGTGGAAGTCTGCGGCTATTAAGCTCTGAGCTAAGATGCATTATAACATCTTGGAGGCTAACTCTCTGCTGAGCCTAGTGGTGACCCATGCAGAGAGGTGCTCTAAAAGCACATGGTTCAGAGACCTGGACTTGTCGGCCAAACAATGCTTGAGGGAAGTGGGCTTCGAATGAATGAGGCCTATTCACATCAGGAATTCAAAATTGGAACTACCCAATCCTATTTGACAAAGTTGCATACCCCAAAACTGGTGAAATTTATTGTGGCCATGCGCCTCCAGACTCTCCCTGTTTTTGAAAACACAGGAGCATAGGTGGGTGTTCCTAGAACTGATAGATTTTGTAGACTGTGTGGCAAACAAATAGAGACCATTTGCAATATTTGAACTCAGTGCAGTGCCTTGAGCTTGGAGTATTGTAAGGCATACATCGAAATCCATGCACACACGTCTTAGCAATTTTGGGCCACAATTTTTGGAGCCAAAGCCTTGCTGTCTGTAGCACCAGCCTTTCATGTTTGGCAGAGGGAAATGAAGAAGCTTTACCTCGCCTCACAGGCCACAGGGAGCGATGTCCTGCTAATTGGATCTCTGTAAACTAGAGCCGACAAGCATGAATGGAGGCCTTGAGGTGATATATGATCTCTTAATATTTTTTATGAGTTTGTTTTATCCTATGCTTTCCATGTAATGCAATTTATAATGAATTGAGATTCATGTTCCTTTTAAATACCATGATTTTAACTCTACTTGAAACTAATGTTACTAATGTTTTTTTGAATGTTTTAGTGTCAAATAATTTTAAATGTAACCAGAGGCACTTAGATAAAAAAGATTGCAAAATTAAAAAACGAAATTGGCAAAACATCAATGTGTTCGTAGATGGACCAATCCCGACACGAGGAACACAACTTGAGTCCCAATCCCTAGGATGAACTGTTTCCAAGATATTTTCACTGCAATACACGGCACCACACCAGGGTGAGGCGACAGGTGCAGAGAGATCACATAAGTTAGTATGCAGCAGCACACCAACTCTCACCTCCCCCCCAACGTCAGCTCCTGGGTATGTCAGCCAGCCACACGCGTCCATTCTAAGTGCAGTTTACTTCAGGGTGCAAAGCCCATCAAGAGATAAGCAAATAGGAATTGCAACCTACAGGATCAGTGTTTTCATGTCTGACTACAGTATCCATTCAGAGTACAGGTGTTTCTGCAAGTACTTTATTTTCATTGAAAAACTTTAGGTAAGGTGGTCAGATTTAACACAATAAACCCTTTACATTCAGCAGATGCAGGACGTGATGATCATTTTAACTAACCTCCCCTCGTTGATGACCCCCAAGGATTCAATGATGTGTTATTTACATAGCACTTATGCATAAGCGCTTTACATAGAACAATATCACCCAACTAGAGTTGATATTTATTTTTCAACCTGGGAAGATTAAATGCTGAGTTGGCCTTGCTAAGATTTGAACTTGCAATTTGCATATCACACACAAATTGCAGCAGCAAGCTCACAACCCATTAAGCTATCTTGCTGTCCTTTAATTTATTTTGTCATTGTGAATCTCATCTGTTATGTATGTGCTCATGGGCTCTGCAACAGGGATGGGGGCTGATTTAAGTCGATCATCTCTTCCCACATCTGCTGAATTTCAAGGGATTTGTTGAATTACATCTGATCACCTTAACTGTCCCTGAACTAAAGTTGTTCAATGAATTTCAAGAGTTTTCTTATACCATAGTTTACAACACACCCAGATCTGGCATCTTGGCTCTCAGACATCGTCCTTTGGATGACAAACAACCACCTCCTCCTCAACCCCGGAAAAAACAACATTCTGATCTGCTGCAAAACAACTCTCTTTCCCATCCTACCCCATGGTCTACATCCTTCGGACCCATGTCCATTGCATCCCCCTCAGTCAAAAACCTAGGATGCACTTTTCGCTCAGACATGAACCTCTCCTGCCACATGAATGCGATCTCCAGATTATGAACTTTCCACCTCTGCATTCTCAAGCAGATTTTTCCAAATCTATCCTATCCCCGTAGAGTCTCTGCAATCATGGTCATCTTCCTCTTGTGCTTATATTATTCTAGTATCTTCCATATAGGTGAGCCTGCATCTCAACTCTGAAATCGCCAATGGATACAAAACTCCACAGCAAGGTTCCTCCTTGCACTCTGCCCCAGAGAACACTCCTCCCCAGCATTCAGAGTACTAAACTGGCTGCCCATAATCCATAGGTCTCCTTCACATCCATGTGCATTACCCAAAGTGTCATCCATAAGAAAGTTACTGTATTACTCCAAAGCATACTCACACTGTACCACCACACCCGAATCTACAGATCAGACTCTGCACACTGCCTGGTGGTCCCCCCTTTCAAGTTCTCCAGACTAGGAGGTCCTTGCACCCACCTTCTGGGACTCCCTGCCCCTCACTCTCTGTCTCATAGAGGATCACCTAGCTTTTAGGAAAGCCCTCAAAGCTTGTCTATTCCCTCCCACTTCCTGAACCCCCTACCTAATCCCACACACCTCCCCCACACACTAGGTCAATCCATCAGACAGCCCCCCATGCACACGTTCTGCCACCTGTCCGTCCACTTACCTTGCTTCGTCTCTCATTTATAATTTGTGCACTGCCCCACAAACCTAGCCTTGAGCCCTGTCAACCCCAAACATAGGACTCAAGAAGGTATCCAGTAACCTGCACATAATAAGAATCCTGCGAGTGACCTGAGTATTGCACTTAATTGCGCTCTAAGGGTGGGCACTGCATTGCACGTAAAGGCACCTTAGGTCAAGCAATTGCATCAATTTGGAGGAGGACGATCAGTTACATTTAAATCTTCTTTTGTAGTCGGCACTGTATGTAATTCTAAAGCATATGAGGGTGGGCATTGCCGCCACAATTAGGCATGCAAGGTGGGAATTATTTGCACTTGAAGGACCTGTCAATTTTAATGTATCACTCTAAGATTGCACTAAGAGGGTATTTATTCATGTATTTAATTATTGCACTTAATTTGTATGTGAGACTAAGCACTGACCTTTGCACATTACCTCAATCCAGGGGCTAGACATTGTTGCTTCTACAGCTAGCCCATTTTATCCTCTCACCCTCCACTGCTTTGTAACTTAGCCAATGGCACAGCCACACTCCCACACACCTCTGCACTCACATATAACGCAGACACTATTGCACAACACCACTGCCATAAGAATAAAGCTAGCTTTCATGACAAAAGATTTGAACTGTAGCTACTCACATAATTCTCGATCCACTTAAACACAGCCACTCCTGCTTAGTTCATAGTATACCTTCTTTCTGGCCATTCACATGCCATTCAGACATGGGCGACTAGCAGGCTCTTGGCCACACACTCATAACTTTAATGGCTGAAATGAACATGCATAATAGCACCTCCTAATATGCCAATATTTGGTCCCTCTGAGGGTGTTCACCCAACAGCGCGTTGGGGCCATAATGATAGTGAATTTACTAGAACAATGACAAAATGAATGAATTGATGAATGAATGAATGAATGAATGAACGAACGAACGGATGAATGAATGAAGTCAGGGGGCAGTATATATTGCACCAATAGGTCCCTTTAGGGCACACTGACCATGGCCTTTGGTCATAGCCACTATACGTGTTCCACCTATATGTTTCCCTGGAGCCCACTCTCCAAGGTTTTCGGCCCTGGACAGTGAGCACAGTCTTTGGCCTTGTCCACTGTATTTTTGAATACACTAGGTTATAACACTTGAAAAGTTAAAAGTCCTCATAGAAACTCGAATGTCCCGCCTTCCTTTGTCCTAGGACCCCCCTACCTACCTCAGATGATTACTCTGTTTCTCTCTTTGCTTCGTGCAATCCATTTTAGTTTTTGAGCACTTTTTGCATTATTACTGCAGCGATCGCTCGAGATTTCCCGGTATTCCCCCGATAATGCAAAAACATCAGACATGTACCTGGGTCCCCACACTAACCCCAACTCTGTAACTTCACGTGATGGCCTCTTTCCCCCTCTCCACCTCTAACCTGATGCTATTTTGATTTTTTTCCTCTTCCAAATAGCGTTTTTGTGCACCTTCAGTTTTTGTATTCCCTCAATTTTACTGCTACCGGGGCAATAACTTGGATCAAGCAAAAAAAAAAAAAAAACTCTCTGCTGCAAATCACCATGGGAGATAAAGCTATGTTTTTGGGAGTAGGGGGCACCACTATCCATTAAAATATGGAAAACAACAAAAACTACTGAAGGGAATAACCCCAAACTTGTCCCGAAATTAAGTCAACATTTTGTGCCCAAGTTGTGTCCTATCTGGTCCAATTCTCTAAAGCGTTTTTTGCACTTTAATAAAATATAGACTTTTTCTCTATGGGAAAATTAATGGGAGTAGACTGAAAACAGCATTGTTTTTTAGCTTTCTGTATAGATTTTTCATTTTTTTAACACATCTTTCACATAATTTCCAGTGTGGGAGGTGTGGGGGGGGAGGGGTGATGCAGTGACAAACGTTTTGTTTGGAAAATATCAAACAAAACCGTCATGCAGGTCAAAAGATATCAGCAATAGAAGTTTTGAATATCCTATGGCTCATATCACTCATAATATAGTACAACAGCAGTAGCATATATTTACTATGTAAAACAAGGAAAACTGAGGCATTCCACTGGATTCCAGTATTAGAAAAATGCACTTGAAGCCTTGCTTTTCGCATTTTCTCTGTATGCCGTTTTCATCTTTCGGTATAGGCTATATAGAAAAAGAAATATATCGCACGTAATTTCCCGAACTGGATACATGCTTTTAACTACTTTTACAGTGAAACAGTACAAATGATATGTGATGTGCAAAAAAGTCAATCTCTGAATTATTTCCTTGATATTATTGAATGACAGGGAGCCTCCATTGGATGTAATTTTAATAATACATTTACATTTACTAATTTGGTCTATATTACTCTTGGAGAAATTGCGGCACATATAGGGGGTTGGTGTCACATTTTTACATCCAGTCCCTAATTCTTCCGGAAGGAAGGTGAAAACAATCTCCTACCAGTAGATGAAGGTGTAATTCATATCTTCTGAAAGGCACCCAAGTTAAGCTGTGCCGTGATTTCAGGTGTATTCTCGGAATTTAATTTGGCTTACTCTCTTCCCTTGCTGATAGTTCGGCAATGTCGTAAAGCCTTTCTGAGCACTAATATTTTAATTGACACGACAAAGAGGAGGAATGAGTGCTACTGGGGAGCTTAGGTAAGGATGTTAACATGATGGCCAATGCATATGCTTTACTCAGACAATCTGGACGTGATTTCTTCCATTTAAAAAAAAAAAAGTTTCTGCTGATGCTAATGAATTTCTATTAGATATTGAGGGCATAATTACTTGCAGATAACCATACATTTGGTAATGTATTGTACAATTAAGGTAAGGCCTTAAAGGAACGTTTTAAAACCTTGGCCGTGAAAATAGAAGGTTTTTCTTACAAATAATACAAACATTGCATTCAGCAAAAGATATTTATTTCAGTGTCAAATGCGCTGTATGAAGATGGTCGGTCGTAATTAGCTCATGTAGAGCAACCGAACATCATCGGAACAGCTTCAAAGACATCCCTGAAAATGATGTTGCTTGGACCTGAATGTCCAGGTCATATCTCAAACCGAGACCTACCAAGACTGTATTCCAGGTGTTTACCTTTGAGTGATTCACCAATACAATTACAATCTGCCCCAAGTGTATGGGATTTCTCATAGATAACCAACCACCTCTCCTTCAAAACACACATGAAAATGAAATCCCCAAGAACATGTTCTCAACTATTGCTACTGCATAAAATAAAGCACTTTCTATAGGTGTCCAGCTTCAAATCTACCATACAGGCTCTGATCCTACCTCACAGGGATGGAGAAACCGGCCTATCTACAAACACCCTATATCAAATAAGAGGAGTGCTCCCAATCCTGCTGGCCACCTCATCAAATGTCTCATCAACTACACACACATAACACCCATATTCATCAAACGTCACCCTTCAACATGTTCTCTGTAATTGTAAATGTTAACTGTTCAATGCTAGATGAAATGCGGAAAATGAAAGATGTGTTTTAAGGACGGTTCTCTCTTTACACATCAATTAATAATATTGGTTATTGGGAAAAGAAAAACGAATAATCCTTTTTTAACAATCGTAAAGTTCATCCAGAGTGATTCAAGATGACTAATATGGTTTCTATCTTATTTATTTTTTTATTTGACAGTCATCGTTAAGTAAAGTCAACAATTGCTACAGAATGGCAGGACAGAAACCATTCTCTCGCCAGCAGCTAACATGCTTGTCCCTACAACTAGACAAATACGACTACAAGGATAATATAGATCGTAAAAGTATCTGCTTACTAGTCACTAAGTTATTGTTGAGCTCAGGCAAAGATGGAGCGTGACTAGGACATGGAATAGGGAACAATCTGGCTATAAGGGGGTTCAGGTCTGTGCATTCTGGGTAACTTTGTTGAATCTGTTCAGAACCCCTCTCCTTCTGTTGTACCGTGGTACACCACTAATGGACATGAGCTATATACTTGCGTAGATCATTTCGGATGTGGGTCTGGGAAGATATAAATATGGCACTTCGGACTCTGCTGATCGTATTGTGGGATGTACTGATGGCAGCACGTTTCGATCAGGAATTATGTCCACAAAAGCTTAACCTGCATATATCCCCTCCAAAGGTGCAACAAATACAGACCACTAGTCCGGGCAAATTGTGTGAACATATGCAAGTGGGTAAGATTCAACCTGATGGGTTGTCTTTGAAGATCTGATTTTGTAACCACTTCCAGTTGTTTGAAGGTACTGCTTTACCTTTAGATGCATTACAGAGCATTTTATGCAGAATATATACAAGGGGATTACAGCATTACTTTTTTGTGCACATTGAATTTGTTGATGGTGGTAGTGGCTTTATGTGGATGCACCTCCGGAAAGCTAGACCTTTTCTCTCATTTCTGCTACAAAAATAGTCTCCTACCTTGTTTTTTCTTGCCTCTTCTACGCCACCACTCTTCTGGACCTCCCAAAATCATATTTTGCTCCTTTATGATCCATTTACAACTCTTCTATCCCACTTCCCTTCTTTCTCAGATCTTGGGAATCTATCTCACTTCGCTGGCTGTCTGTTAGGGAGAATTCTCATAAATGTGCTAATTCCCTGCACCTTAGAGACCCCCAGCAACTTTGCTGGATTTTAAGGACTTGATTTTATTACCTGGAAAGAGTGTGAGCCTTTTTTTTCCCCACTCTTTCATCTGTGTTGATGTGTGTTTTACACTTGTGTTCTTTGATTATGGAGTTTTAGGTAACTCCATTGTCATCATCGTTTCATGTGTGTTACAAAGCACCCTCAGTGCGGTGACACAGAGATGTCTTAAAGACTTCCCAAAGGTTTAAATACCTTCTCATGGATAAAACAAACTGTTTCCCAGAGAATGTAAAGTAAAATTGACATTACTAGACTTTCCAAATTCCTAGACCCAGCCACACCATCATACAATGGAGTGATGGAGGGGTTACATAGTATCCCCTGTGTCTAAATACTCATGTAGCAGTCAAACGCTACCCTTTCCTATTGATAAGGCTGGTGGCAGTGGTTTTACAACAAACTACCATGAATTTTCCCGACCACGAACACTGGTAGCTAAAAATCACGTGAGCCATGTTTTTCAGGATGGCGCCTTAAGCCCCTTTGTTTAAACAGGTCCCGGTCTTCTTTTTTACCATTTCTTTTTTGAAAAGGTCCTTCTAGTGTTTGTCTCTGTGCGCCAAACCAGGTTTGGTCCCTTTGTTTGTATGCCTTTGGCAGGCATCAGGACTGAAGACTGCCTCTGGCGTCTGAGTGTCTGGGGTGGGCAGGAAGTGAGGGAGGTGCCCAAAACTCCCTGTGCTTAGTCTCCTAGGAGACCCAAATACACTCTGGTATGATTGGCTGGCTGATTGTCCGGCAAGGACAGCCACCCTGCTGGGTGAGTGGCAGCTAGGCTGGAATGAATGGGAGAAAACTGTTTAAAAGGCAAGTCTCCTAGACTGGAAGGCAGAGTCGTCCACTGGACCGAAAGAACAGAAGACGAGCTGGAAGAGGACGGCTGCTGCAACCTCTGGACCATAGGTTTGCCCGGTCAAGCCCTGCTGCAGGTCCGAATGGCCAAGTTCATCTCGACAGAGAAGCACCTTCAAGGATGACTTCTTCCTTTGAGTTGGTGGGACCAATCAACTCATACGCCACCTGGTACCATTCTCGAAGCTGGTTAGGATTAACCAGGTGGAAGGACACCAGCTTGTGTGCTTGAAGAACAGCTACCCAAACAGAAGTGACTACATTTTGTTTGCGTTTTCCGATGATCCTGTGCAATGCAGGAGACTCCCGACGTCCTCCCTCCTGTCACCACCACTGATGCTCAGGAACAGCGAGATCTGCAGGAACTGCCAGGAATCAATGACTTCAGCTGCATTTGTTTCTTCATACTAAAGTAGTGTGCCAACCCGATTGAGAGGACGCCACTCTCGCGGTGAAAATGTGTGAAACTTTCTCAACTTGCAGACCTAATCAGCTTGTGACCCAACAAATAATACTTTGTCGCCTAAACTACTTCCGAGAATTTTTGCAAATGCTTTACCGTTTGATACCAGAACTGCTCTTTTCTATCCAGAACATTAGCCCCTTGACTTTGGCTAGGCCTATTGACTTTTCTGATGAACTGTAACTATTTGCACTGTTTAAAAAGTATATGTGATCTATTCTACTTACCCTGTGCCTTTTTGGCCACTTCTAAGTAACTGAACTGCTATTTGGCTTCTATTTCAGTGGAGCTCAAACTATCTACAAATCTTGAATCTTGTATTGAAGTGTATTGGTATATAATATTAAGTTGTCTCCTTCTAGTGTAATGTTTTCTAAATGATTGTGTAATACATTAATAAGTGTTACCAAGAAACCTTGAGTATAAGTGTCTACTTGATCAACTGTGATTGAAAGTCCTCTGTGTAATGACTTGTACTGCTCACATTCACTCTTGAGGTAAGCCTGGCTGCTCAGCTTGTTACCAAAAACTGTGTGTTACAGACTTATACAAAAGGTTGGTTTGGCTTACACCTGTAGTCCTAATTGTGTCTGGTGGTCCCAGACGGTACTGCATGTAATTCTGCCTAATACTGGGCCTCATTACGAGTTTGGAGGAAGCCATGCCCTTAGTAAGGGCATGGCTGCCTCCAAACTCAGGTCCGGGTCCCGCAAAAGGGGATTTACCAGGCCATTCCGACCTTGGAGGGCCCGGTAAATCCCTTTCGCGGGACCCAGACCTAGTACATTCCCATTCCCATTTGAGCCCTCATAGGCCTCAATGGGAATGGCGAGGATTCTAACAACGGGCCCGTTAATGATGGGCCTGTTGTTAGCATCCTGGTCTGCTAGCGGGTCCTGGTAAGGACGCCTGATCTGACCAGATGCCCTCAGCGGGACACGCCGCAGACCTCATAATGTGGCGGCCCGGAATGAACTGTGCCGGTCCCTTACCACCACCGTTCATTCCGCGACCGCCAGACTCCTATTAAAGACTACTGTCTTTCCACTCTCGTCTGCTCTTCAACTTCCTTTGTATTGTCTTTAAATCCCTTCACAAACTTGATCCTCTCTAGCTTTCCTCACGTATTACTTTCTAATCTCCCTCTTGCTCGTTTCGCTTTGAATCTCAATTCCTCCCTGTGCTTCTTCTTGCTTTCGCTCGTCTTCTTTACTGGGACCTCTCCCTTAGAACATGCTTCCCCTTTCTCCCAGCTCACACTTGCCCCACTTGTTGTTTTGCTCTTGACTAAAAGGCTACCTTCTTTCGTCTTAATATTCTTTGTTTTAAGTTTTGTCATTATCATTTATTTTGTACTTAATTACTTTGTTAAGCGCTTTGGCGTAAAGCGCTATATAAATGCAAATAAAATACAAATGCAACATTTATTTATTTGAATTCTTATAAAGCGCCATGCACCCGGACGCCTCAGAGCGCTACAAAGAAAGCACAATTACAAACAAAACACACATAAATAACAGAATGCAAATATCAAGTTCAATGACCCAGCCTTGGCATTTATCTGCTGTGCATATTTCCCCACACCCCTTTCCTTTGTTACTCACATAGCAAGCAGTAGCAAAAGTAATTTCAAAGGAAATGGTGCACACATTCTAACGTGGAAGTTCATGCTGATTCCCATGAAGCTGAGCTGTGCATTTAAACTAAAGTGAAATATATCCCAGTGACCTTGTTAAGACATTTATTGAGATTTACTGAACACAATTCTCTCATCGCCACACTTTATTTCTTTTGAAACAGTTCGAATTAAAAATTGTCTATTGACAGCAACCCCCTGAGTTCAGAGATGAATTTCCCCTGTGGCATTCGGTTGGTCATTTGGATTAAACTTCCCATAATGTGCTTATTCACAAAACAATGCAAGATGCAGTGAGTTGCTCTGAATCAGCATATTATTGTTTTATGTTTTCCCTGGAAACGAGCTTATTGCTGCAGTAAAATAATCCATGTGCTATCAATGTAACTGCAACCCATTGAATTCACAACTGCGAATCTGTGGCCAGATGTCTTCCTTGGTTTAAATGGCCCATGGCCAACTGTTTCATCGCACACTGAATGTGTTCTAAATCGAAAAGAAAAAGAAAAGAGAATCGTATTTTCCCACAAAAATATCTCTGCGATTTTCAATTGCCCACTCAATAAACATAATGCTGATATAAGGCATACTCAAAATTGCCCCTAAACATATGTATATATAATCAGCAAGGTACCAAAGGCAAAGGGTTGTTTGCAAATTGAAAGCTCAATTCCAACTTGCAGCATTAGAGCAAATTTTTAGCATGGGCTATTAGGTGGCAGGACCACCTATGAGCCCACACTTTTGCATTAGAATACAGAGAAAGAAATGGCATATGATGAGGCACACACAGGTTCCAGGTGTTGTTTGGTTATTTGCCGACCCATTGATTGCACATGGCCTTGCTAGTCCCCATATCCATTCCCACCCAATTCCTGCCCCACACGGCCCAAAACTTCCCCCCAACCCCCATGGGAACTCTTTCAGCTCGCTTTAATCAAGGGTTACCGTTTATCTTTGCTCGCCAGTGTTATTTGCCAGTGTTTTTTTCAAAGCAGTACTCTGAGAGTTAATGATTTAACTGGTGCTCTAAACAGGCTACTGATGTAACAATCATTTATAAACTATGTCTGCTTTCCGCCACTCAATGTATAAGCACTATGGGGGTTCTTCACTGAAGTCCTGTTAAAAACAAGCATTGTCAAAGCCAAAAGTTTTCGTTTGTGGCATTTGCCAAGCACTACTATTAGATGCCCAGGTACTTGCACCATTTTGCACCTGCTTCCATCAATGTCCGGTTAATACCACTACTGCTGTGTCTGGCAAGTGCCTTTCCCATGTCTACACAAAAGCCCAAACGTTTGGCCTTGCCAATGCTTGTTTGTTTTGGCTGTTAGGTGTTGCTCAAGACGCTTATAAGCCAATACTATCGCATTAAAATCCAAATAGTGAGAAATGGCATATGAGGAGGTACACATAGGGCCTCATCACAACCCTGGCGTTAAGGGGTTAACGGCGCCGTAAAAGGCTGCATCGCCGTTAAACACTTAACGCCAGATTCACACTTTAATGGCTGCTTTTTGCAGGCGTTAAAGTCCAAGGCGCTAAGCGACCTTGGTGCTAACTACGGCACCGTAATTTACGGTGCCGTAATTAGCGCCTTCCCCATCCCCATTGAGCCCTATGGGGCAAAAATGGGAATGGGGAAAGGGCCATGGTGAATGGGGATTTACCGCCCCGCCAACCTTGGAATGGGGCGGTAAATCCGCCATCCACCATGGCGGAATCCGGCATGGACCATGGTGCTAATAGCACCATGGTCCAACGCCAGGGTTGTAATGAGGCCCATAGACTGTAGGTGTTGTTTGGCTATTTCCACACTCATTCACTGGCCATAGACTTGCTAATCACTATGGCAATTGCCACCCAGTTCTTGCCCCTCCTTGTCCAAAACACCTCCTCATGGGAACTCTTTGAGCTCGCTTTAATGAAGCCATAGCGACAAACGTTGCACTGAAAGGCCAATAGCTTTGGCTTTGTACAAGTATTAGGCATTTTTCAGGCACCATTTTGCACCTGCTATCATCAATGGGCAGTTAATACCACTATGGTAGTGCCTGGCAAGTGCCTTTGCCATGCTTACACAAAACCCCCAAACTGTTGGAATTGCCAGTTCTTGTTTGTAGGTGTGGCTTCAAAATATTTTAATTACTTTTGCTTTATGACAAATGTTGCAATCACTAGAAGCAAAAGAAAACCTGCCTTTCCTGGTGTATTCTTTTTTTATTGGTTATGGCACATGGTCTTACACGTTATGGCCACGGTTATCAGCCCTACGTGTTTACTCTATAAGACCATATACAACTATAGAAAATACGTTTAAGGGAATACTAGAGTTTATTTATTGAACTTAATATTTCAAAGTTGGCCACATGACTAAAATTGTAATTTAGCAGGTAACATTTGGAAGTTGAAGCTACTAAGAGATTCACCATTAGTGTTTCTCCTATGTATCCCCCATACACTCATTGAGAGATGTATTTCTCTGATTACACGGCCCGCGGCAGCGGCCGTGTAGTTATGGTTAAGTTGCTAAACCAATAGGAAGAGCACTTTTTGTGCAGCTTATAACTTCATTCCCTTTGGACGAATCCTCACCAAACTTTGAAAAAAAAGTGAATGGTCCGCTCTGCATTTTTTTTTGCAAAGTTTGGTGAAGTTTCATCAAGTTTCATCAAGCGGGGCATAGTTATAGGGGGATCCCAAAATGTCTTTTTTTTCCATAGACTGAATGGAGAAAAACTTTGCTCATGCCTACATCCCAAACCGCTGGGCGGATTTTCACCAAATTTGCGGCAGGAGCGGCGGCTTGGTCCCGAAAGCGTGCTTTTGTAAATTTGTCATTTGCAATTTGTGATGTCATCTTTGATGTCCTGGGTGTTAGTCTGAGCAATGCACGGTGGTAGTGCGAGTTATGGTTGCTTAGCTTACCATAACTGGCAAATGTCTGTGTTTTTTTGGTTTTACTTGTAACCATAACAAGCAACAATTGAAAGCCATCTTCTAATGGACAGGCAGGGCAAATTCTCACATCACATCTTAATTGTGCAGTACATATATATAGCCATTAACGTTTCAGTAATTGATAGTACACACCTGCATCAGCCAGATTCACATACCACTAGAGTAGCACAGTGCAAAACTTCCACCCCTCAACGTGCCTGCCAACAAGACAGATAAAATACAATACCAAACACACAGGATAATCATAAATGTATAGCGCAGAAACACAAATTAAATAAGTACAAACCTGCCATCCCAACTCTGAAACCTCAACTTTCTGCATACACTTCTCATACAAAAACTCACACAACACGTCTATGCAAAAGAACCCGCACGTACTTCGTCGCATTGAAACAACAAATAACACATAACTTTGTACAACATCACCGCCCCTTAAAACTGCACGTAAGCTCAGAGAATGGTGCAAACCAAAGTGAAGTTGCCAACAGGACATCAAAACTCTCACTTTCCTATTCCCACTACACACTACAAACCCCCTCCGCTCCTGCCCTTTTCAGATCCGCCAGAGTGCCTGGGCACTACTCTGGTGGTGATAGTGCGCGGTACAAATACTGTTAACATTAACATTGTATGGTATCCATGGTTGTGTATTTTGGGGCCGTTTAGTCTTGTCAAAATGCGTTTGCCATCTTTTAATGTGATCCTTGACATGCATGAGCCCCATTCAGTCCAGATTGGTGTCTTTGTTTTGTTATGTCAATTGGAGTTTTGATATTCCCATTACAAAGAATAGACTAAAAATCCCAGAAAGACAAGTTCAAACCGGGACAGTTCGATCTGCACAATGACACCTGACATGGGACCAGTTGAAAGCCGTGGTCTGGCATATTAACCGCATGTTTCATTCTCTATGCTCCCTCTATACACTCAAGCTCTGATTCACAGAACGTTTTCCAATTGGGTTTTGCCATTATAAAGCACTTCTGTGAATTACACCCTCACACTCCATACTGCTTTGCATTCAGTAGATGAGAATATGAACGCCATGAGCCACTGAAGGCTTTTCAGACATCATTACTTTCCATTCTAGTACTCAGAGTAGTATGGCTTGGAATTTGTATTTTTCGGTATTCAGTATATAGATCTGATATCATCAAAGCGACTACAAAACTAACAATATATGTGTGTGTGTTTTGGGTATGAATGTGAGGATTGATTCAATTATATAATTCACAGTGAATGCAGTTCAGAAGTACATGCAAGGACAGAAGATGGAACAATTAAATAATGAAAATGTCTAGCCACTGTTAAACGGTATTGTAGTTAGTCACTGACAGGCAGGCAACGCTGGTAAAAATATTTACAGGGTAATTTATAGAATTTCGCAGAAAAGTGTCGCAAGCGGCTGGCGCAGAGTGTCCGCGTGCGATTGACTGCGCCAGGCACGTGCGCTAAAACCGATTTCCGCGCACAGCGTATTCATGGATTTCAGGCTTCCAAACCAGCCGTGGCGCAGAGAATCGCAGCGACCCTGCAGCAGCGCCAGTAACGCCCCCAAGAACGCCCTCGCGCAAGGAAAAGCCATCCAAATCGCTAAATCATCGCAAAGGGCTGCGCTAACCCTGGACCAGTTCACCGGGCTGGCAAACAGCAAACGGCAAGCGGGGAACGTGTATTGCAGGGGTGCGCGGGAAGTTCCACACGCGACTGGCCCCGTGCAAGCAGGGTACGTGAATTTCAGGGGTGCGCGGGAAGTTGCACACGCGATTGGCCCAGTGCGAGCAGGGTACGTGTATTTCAGGGGTGCGTGGGAAGTTCCACACGCGATAGTCCCAGTGCGAGCAGGGTACGTGAATTTCAGGGGTGCGCGGGAAGTTGCACACGCAATTTCAGCAGGGTACGTGTATTTCAGGGGTGCGCAGGAAGTTGCACACGCAATTTCAGCAGGGTATGTGTATTTCAGGGGTGCGCGGGAAGTTCCACACGCGATTCCAGCAGGGTATGTGAATTTCAGGGGTGCGCGGGAAGTTGCACACGCGATTTCAGCAGGGTACGTGTATTTCAGGGGTGCGCGGGAAGTTCCACACGCGATTCCAGCAGGGTACGTGTATTTCAGGGGTGCGCGGGAAGTTCCACACGCGATTCCAGCAGGGTACGTGTATTTCAGGGGTGCGCGGGAAGTTCCACACGCGATTACTGCAGGGTACGTGTATTTCAGGGGTGCGCGGGAAGTTCCACACGCGATTCCAGCAGGGTACGTGTATTTCAGGGGTGCGCGGGAAGTTCCACACGCGATTCCAGCAGGGTACGTGTATTTCAGGGGTGCGCGGGAAGTTCCACACGCAATTCCAGCAGGGTACGTGTATTTCAGGGGTGCGCGGGAAGTTCCACAAGCGATTTCAGCAGGGTACGTGTATATCAGGGGTGCGCAGGAAGTTCCACACGCGATTTCAGCAGGGTATGTGTATTTCAGGGGTTCTGGGGAGTACTACACGTGAATTGGCCGTGTGGGTCCTCCCAGGTGTATGCTCCACAACCTCCACGGCACCTGCAGGCAGCCCACACCACAGGGGACAGCCCTGCACCCCTGCCCATGTCCCGCAGGCAGCCCATCCACCATGGGCAGCCCCCACCAGGCCCCCACTCATGTCCCCCTGCACCCCGACCCCCCAGCAGTGCATGGGCACCCTCCACCAGGCCCCCACTCATGTCTCCCACCATACCACCCCCAAGCAGTGCAGGGGCACCCTCCACCAGGCCCCCACCCATGTCTCCCACCACCCCCACCACCCAGCCACCAGGGGCACCCTCCACCAGGCCCCCACTCATGTCTCCCACCACCCCCACCCCCCAGCCACCAGGGGCACCCTCCGCCAGGCCCCCACTCATGTCTCCCACCACCCCCACCACCCAGCCACCAGAGGCACCCTCCACCAGGCCCTCACTCATGTCTCCCACCCACCCCCACCCCCCAGCCACCAGGGGCACCCTCCACCAGGCCCCCACTCATGTCTCCCACCACCCCCACCACCCAGCCACCAGGGGCACCCTCCACCAGGCCCCCACTCATGTCTCCCACCCACCCCCACCCCCCAGCCACCATGGGCAGCCCCCACCAGGCCCCCACTCATGTCCCCCTGCACCCCCACCCCCAGCAGTGCATGGGCACCCTCCACCAGGCCCCCACTCATGTCCCCCTGCACCCCCACCCCCCAGCAGTGCATGGGCACCCTCCACCAGGCCCCCACTCATGTCCCCCTGCACCCCCACCCCCCAGCAGTGCATGGGCACCCTCCACCAGGCCCCCACTCATGTCTCCCACCACCCCACCCCCAAGCAGTGCAGGGGCACCCTCCACCAGGCCCCCACTCATGTCTCCCACCACCCCCACCCCCCCAGCCACCAGAGGCACCCTCCACCAGGCCCCCACTCATGTCTCCCACCACCCCCACCACCCAGCCACCAGGGGCACCCTCCACCAGGCCCCCACTCATGTCTCCCACCCACCCCCACCCCCCAGCCACCAGGGGCACCCTCCACCAGGCCCCCACTCATGTCTCCCACCACCCCCACCACCCAGCCACCAGGGGCACCCTCCACCAGGCCCCCACTCATGTCTCCCACCCACCCCCACCCCCCAGCCACCATGGGCAGCCCCCACCAGGCCCCCACTCATGTCCCCCGGCACCCTCACCCCCAGCAGTGCATGGGCACCCTCCACCAGGCCCCCACTCATGTCCCCCTGCACCCCCACCCCCCAGCAGTGCATGGGCGCCCTCCACCAGGCCCCCACTCATGTCCCCCTGCACCCCCACCCCCCAGCAGTGCATGGGCACCCTCCACAAGGCCCCCACTCATGTCACCCACCACCCCACCCCCAAGCAGTGCAGGGGCACCCTCCACCAGGCCCCCACTCATGTCTGCCACCACCCCCACCACCCAGCCACCAGGGGCACCCTCCACCAGGCCCCCACTCATGTCTCCCACCACCCCCACCCCCCAGCCACCAGGGGCACCCTCCACCAGGCCCCCACTCATGTCTCCCACCACCCCCACCACCCAGCCACCAGGGGCACCCTCCACCAGTCCCCCACTCATGTCTCCCACCCACCCCCACCCCCAGCCACCGGGGGGGCACCCTCCACCAGGCCCCCACTCATGTCTCCCACCACCCCCACCACCCAGCCACCAGGGGCACCCTCCACCAGGCCCCCACTCATGTCTACCACCCACCCCCACCCCCCAGCCACCATGGGCAGCCCCCACCAGGCCCCCACTCATGTCCCCCTGCACCCCCACCCCCAGCAGTGCATGGGCACCCTCCACCAGGCCCCCACTCATGTCCCCCTGCACCCCCACCCCCCAGCAGTGCATGGGCACCCTCCACCAGGCCCCCACTCATGTCCCCCTGCACCCCCACCCCCCAGCAGTGCATGGGCACCCTCCACCAGGCCCCCACTCATGTCTCCCACCACCCCACCCCCAAGCAGTGCAGGGGCACCCTCCACCAGGCCCCCACTCATGTCTCCCACCACCCCCACCACCCAGCCACCAGGGGCACCCTCCACCAGGCCCCCACTCATGTCTCCCACCACCCCCACCCCCCAGCCACCAGGGGCACCCTCCACCAGGCCCCAACTCATGTCTCCTACCACCCCACCCCCCCAGTCACCAGGGGCAGCTTCCATCAGGCCCCCACCCATGTCCAACTCATGTCTCCCACCACCCCAACCCCCCAGCCACCAGGGGCACCCTCCACCAGGCCCCCACTCATGTCTCCCACCACCCCCACCCCCCCAGTCACCAGGGGCAGCCTCCACCAGGCCCCCACCCATTTCCAACTCATGTCTCCCACCACCCCCACCCGCCAGCACTGTGGGGCACCTGCCAGCAGGCCCCCACCCATGTCCAACTCATGTTCCCCACCACCCCCACCCCCCAGCACTGTGGGGCACCTGCCAGCAGGCCCCCACCCATGTCCAACTCATGTTCCCCACCACCCCCACCCCCCAGCACTGTGGGGCACCTGCCAGCAGGCCCCCACCCATGTCCAACTCAAGTTCCCCACCACCCCCACCCCCCAGCACTGTGGGGCACCTGCCAGCAGGCCTCCACCCATGTCCCCCTGCCCCCAGGTCCTGACGATACACAATCATGGCAGTAATGGGCAGCATACCCAGCACAAACACCCAGCCAAGGATTGCATCCACCCACATAGCAAATGCAATTGCATGATACAACCCCAATGGCAAGTATGTAAATGAACACATGTCCGTCACACACACATACACAATGGGTGCAAGTGAATGTCAAAACCCATATCATGACATGCATGAAACCAATGAGAAAATACCACAAAAGAAAGTTATAAAAACATGTATTCTCGAAGAAAATGAAGTAAACTAAACAAACATACAACAATGGGGATAACAAAATAAATTGTCCTTGTCCGATAAGTAATGTAAAAATCAAAAAAACAAAGGAATCCAAAAACTAATGTTGTCCAAAGCAAAATCATGGTGAAAAAAAATAAGGAAAAACCATTTCGTCATTTTGAACACAAATGTAAATCAAAAAAATTTATTTTAAAAAATCCAACTATACACAAGAATATTCCAGGGTCCATGAGCCCAACACTATAAATGAAACCTACTACTACCTAATAAAAAAACTATATACAGAAAAGTGGCCATTGTCCGAGCGGTCCAAAAAAATCTCATAAAATAAAGGAAACCTAACACTAACTAACTAAAGAACTATATACAATGGCAGCGGGCAAGTCCTGCGGCTCACTCTGTGATGTTGCCGGCCAGGGCATCATCGAACTCCATGTCGATGTCCTGGAGGCGGGACTCTGTCCTAGCCCCGAGGTCTCGCAGGGATAACCCCATGTTCACCTCAAACTCCCTGCGAGCTTCCTCGAGGCACTCAGCCCGCCTCAACGCCCGACGCAAGGAGACCTCCGCCCTGACCATGGTGAGCCGCTCCTCTTCCGCCCGCTGCTGCTCCGCACCTATCCGCTGGACCAACTGCTCCCACACGGAAGACACTACCATCCCAGGGTTCTCCTGCCCTCCGGCCGATGCCTGCCCCTCTGATCTTGATGGCCCCGAGCCATGATGCCTCCCACGTCGAGCCTGCTGCTGCCTCCGACGCCACTGCCTCTGCCAGCACGATGGCATCCAGGATGATGGAAACCACCGACGCCGTCGTGCACGTGCCCTGCCCGATGATGCTGTCACATCCTCCATCTGCTGGGGTCCAGTTGCTGTGTTGTCCACCCCTGCTGGACCTCTGACTCCCGGCTGTGGCAGGGATGGGATCCCCACCGAGCTGGCTGCATTGGTCAGGGCAGGTCCACAGGGGGCCCTGGTGGCATCTGGGCCGGAAGACGGCAAGGAGAACGACTGGCGTATAGTCTCCACAGAGGAGGAGAGGGCCGCCAGATTGGCCGACACATGCAGGAAACCCCCGAACATGGCCGATCCCAATTGGGCCACGTCGGCACGGTGCTCTTCGTGATGACGTGCGTGCTCCTCCTGGGAAGCACGCACGGCATCACGAATCACAGCCGTGCGCATCGCGACCCCAATCAGGACCTTCTCCACACGGCCAGGGGTCCCCTCGTCCGCAGGTGGAGGGGAGTCAGATGACATGGACATCCCCTCTACCTGCGGACGGGCCTGGGACGGGGCATCCCTGCTGGTGCAAGGTGGTGCACCCACAGGTTCAGTGACCTGTGCTGCCTCCTGCCCCTGCCCCTGGACTGCACCACTTGCACCAGCAGGGATGCCCCCACCAGGCCCCATGTGCGCCTCAGTGGCGGCCTCCTCCTCCTCTGTGGAAACCACCAACCTGGATGGCTCCTCGCCGTCTACCGCCGTAGCAGGCCCCTGTGGGGGCTCACCCACCCCTTCCGCTGCAGCCGTGGGGGCATCCCCGCCACCTTGCTCCACAGCGCCGTCTCCGCCCTCTCCTTCACTAGCCGCTGCGCAGAGGGAGACATACAACACAAGCATCAGGGTACTGTACAATGGTCCCCTAGACAGGAAGCAATAGCAGATGAGTGCCACTGTTAAAGTACACTTCCATCATGTCACACCACAACACATGTGTCAGTCCAGGCAAAACACACACAGTGACAGTCATGGTGCGTGCCATGGACATTTCAATGCATGTCCAATGGACTCTCGAATCATACAATGTAATGGGACTCACATGCATCATGGGTCATGCCTATCACATGCACACACTTCACCTCAGTCATATCCATCTGGCCCCGTACACCCCAATCACAGTGCATACAAGGATGACTAGGCTGCATCAGTGAATCTGTACATTGTCACAGACATGTGTCATGCATCCATGGCACTCACAAGTCACAGACACGCAGGTCAGGCACACAGACATGGATACCACATATGTATCTGGCATCAGCACCCATCCCTCGCCCCACCCATGTCCAGGAACATAGACTGCCATGCTCTCATGTGTGCAATCTGCACAGGGCTCCCCATGTCGCATTCAAACACATGCAACAACCGTGCGGTTCACACATTACAGGTCGCACATGCATTCCCATGATGTCCCTGCACATATACATCCGTACATGGCCTATGTCACACATGCAGGCAAGTATCAGACAACCAGCACACTGCAACATGCCCTGTCTCACACAGCAATGCTTGGCCACTTACCGCTCAACTCCAGACGGGTCTCCCTCTCAAGGACCTGGGCGTGGAGCGCTGGGTGTGCGCGTTCCAGGACCCTCAACTGGATGGAACTCATGCGGCCCCGGCCCCCCTCCACGAGGCGCGGGGCCTTCATGAGGGTCCTGGACCTCAAGTCTTCCCAGCGCTTCTTGACCTTCTGGATGGTGCGGGTTGCCACCCCCTCCGCGTTGATGGCAACCACACAGTCGGCCCAGATCGTGTCCTGACATTCCTTGTTGGTGCGGGACAATCCGAAGAGGGCATCATACTGCCCCAGGACTTGCTCCACCAGGACACCAACTTCGGTGGCAGTGAAGCTGGTGCCCCTCTGGCTGGGGGTTGCCACTGGTGCCAGATGTTGATGTGCCCGACATGGCAACCCCAGGGGCAGGAGTGGGTGGGCAACTGGGTCCTGGGGCTGGGCTGTGGAGCGATGTTATCCGAGTCGGGAGTCTTCGGTTCCAGCAGGGGTGGACACAGCAACTGGACACCTGCAGATGGCTGATGTGCAGGCACCAAATGGCAGGGCACGGTGGCAGCAGGCAGGCAGGCAGGCAGGCAGCAGCAGATGGCACGTGGGAGGCTGCTCGGGGCACTGGGGGGCAGTAATTCGGCCTTCTGGGTAGGAGCATGGTCTTCCGTGTGTTTTCGCGTGGCCAGCTTGATACGGAGTGATTTGGCACTTGAAAATCATGCACGTCAGCGTGAAAATCGAGGAAAGGCCCTTAGCGCATAAGCGCGTCAGCACGCGTACGCGATTTCATTGCACCAAAGGCCCTTACAGCGTAAGCGCGTCTGTGACGTTTTGCGCACGGGCATTGCCCTGGCAGGGCTTGGTGATCCCACGTGCCTTTATGTTCTGTACGTGCTTTTCGTGCGGTGCGTGTGTTTTCCATCCGTTGGGGTTCACACGCTATTACTTCACAGCGGGTGTTGGCTACGCGTTCTTCTACACGCAAGGCAGACGGTGAGTGGTACCCCGCGTGAAAAACTTCACGCGAACCCCTGAAATACACGTAGCACGCTCCCCCAGGCCCGATCGCGTGAGAAACTTCACGCGAACCCCTGAAATACACGTAGCCCGCTCCCCCAGGCCCGATCGCGTGAGAAACTTCACGCGAACCCCTGAAATACACGTAGCCCGCTCCCCCAGGCCCGATCGCGTGAAAAACTTCACGCGAACCCCTGAAATACACGTAGCACGCTCCCCCAGGCCCGATCGCGTGAGAAACTTCACGCGAACCCCTGAAATACACGTAGCACGCTCCCCCAGGCCCGATCGCGTGAGAAACTTCACGCGAACCCCGGAAATACACGTAGCCCGCTCCCCCAGGCCCGATCGCGTGAGAAACTTCACGCGAACCCCTGAAATACACGTAGCCCGCTCCCCCAGGCCCGATCGCGTGAAAAACTTCAAGCGAACCCCTGAAATACACGTAGCCCGCTCCCCCAGGGCCGATCGCGTGAGAAACTCCACGCGAACCCCTGAAATACACGTAGCACGCTCCCCCAGCCCCGATCACGTGAGAAACTTCACGCGAACCCCTGAAATACACGTACCCTGCTGAAATTGCGTGTGGAAATACCCGTGCACCCCTGAAATGCACGTACCCTGATGAAATCGCGTGTGGAACTTCCCGCGCACCCCTGAAATACACGTACCCTGCTGAAATCGCGTGTGAGACTTCCCACGCACCCCGGTATACACGCACACGTATTTTTTGTCAGCGGGTGTCCGTGTTTGTGGGTACCCCTTTGCACGTCATTTGTCCTGGAGGGCCACAGTATAGGACATTCATCATGGCAGTATATAGGTGCTATTTGTTGGCGCACCTTTTGGCGCACATTTCTTACAGCCGCAGAGACGCTACCGCCTGCTTTCTTGTGGCGGTCGTGTTTGTGCCTGTGCGCTGGTTTGAGCGTGCGCTTTTTTCCCCTATTCTATTCCATGAATACGTGTTGTAGGCGAGCGTGTGGGCATTCCGCGCACTTGTGCCCTGTACTTCCCCCGTGACGCCCACGTTTTGGCAAGTTGTTCCCCATTCCGAGTGTTACGCCCGTGTTACGCCTACTTTTGTTGCTTGCGCCGCGCTATGTGCGAATTTCGCTGTGGCCTGTGCGATTTTCGCTGTGACCTGGCGCACGCTGTTAGATGGCCTGTGCGCCAACGTGCGCCGCGCACTTTTTTATTGCACATCCGCTGGTTTTCTCGCGCACGGACTTCCATGAATCGATGTGCACTGCTTTTCGTGCGATTTTTGCACTTGCACTGCGATTTTCGCTATTCCACTACGATTCGCACGTTTTTGCCCACTTGCGCCGCGCTCATTATTCCATGAATCGGCCTCATAATGTGAGCACCTGTCAGTATTTCCATTCAAAATATTTTTATTTCAGAACAAAATCGTCTGCTTTGCTGCTTGGATTGTATAATCCTGTGAAATACACATTTGGAAGTGCCGTTTACATCTGAATTGGGGTTGAAGCGGGTATAAATGCTCACTGTCATGAATAATAAATCGCTTAAGGGTGTGTATATTTCGAACACATTGCTTGCTATTGGTTGTTATCCATGACGTCCAGGCAGATCCAGGTATCCTGGGAGAATTATTATAACTGAATGTCACCAACGCTCTTCTGGGTCATTTCAAAGGACCAGTGAAGTAAACCAATGTGCTGAAGCTAGGCACAATGTGTGTACACATTGCTTCACAGTTCCAGGACATTTCCATGTATTATGAAGGAAGAGTACGGGCACACAGTAGAATTAGGGGTTCCGCTGTGCTTTCCCGTTCCATCTTCAAAGGTGCACTTCGTTTTACAGCCACACCATGTTATCCTGCAAGGGCAGAAATAATGGAATCTTCTAGAATCTGCCTCCATTTCACAACTTCTAAAAGCAAGCAGATTCAATAAGAATCCACTGTATATGCTGTCCGCAAATTCTATTGACTTCATGAGGTCCCCTTAGAGAAGTTACCAAGACGACGCACAATTAATTAATAGATAACCACTCACATGTGTGAGATTACTATAAGGTGTGTTAGTCTTATTGAAGACATTGTTATGCACTATTTTGTTTTGTTTGGAAGATTTACACTAAACCAAATCCCCACTGTAATAGTCTCAAAGAGCCTAGACCTTTCTGGAAATGAATGGATTGTGCCCACACTTGGGGTTCCCAGACATTACTTTTGTGAAAGAATAATTAAACAGGGGCAAGATTAGATACGATGATGGGAAAGATGGATGTTGGAAGCAGTGGGTTAGTGTTGTGATAGTCGGGGTGCATGTAGGTGCTGTCAATTGGCCCATAGATCAATAATGCAGATATTATTTGGAATACATGGGATTGTATTTGTGAGGCAGTTTTGACAAACAATATGAAATTAGTAAGTGGAGATGATGCATGATGGACTTGAGGACAACCGAGTTAACAAGGGAAACTCTGAGAGGTCAGCCAAACCCAATCAAGGTAAGTGTGATGCTGGAAATGATGTATAGAGGGACAGGCCCCCCTAGTCCTTGTCCTACCAGTTTTCTGTACGTTTTTTCCTTATGTTTTCTGCCACTGTTTTCTGACACTGAGGTCCAGCCTGGACCTCTAGCAGTGCAGCTGGTCATTTTATCTTTTGGTGAACAACACCCATGGGATACCCTTATGGCACCCATAGGTGGGGTACACCCTTGTACCACTTATGTGTGCTTTGGGCACCAGTGTGGTACCCACAGAGCAAGGTATGGGCTGGTGGCAGCGAAATGCTTCCTTGGCAGTGGCTCTGAGTGTCTTCCATTTTGCAGCATACCCAGGCCTTGCCATACGAACCACTGGATTCCTACACAAAGGCAATATGGCCACTGTGTCCTGTTGGTTTCTATTGCCTTTTACCTTGTTCCCCAAAGTCCTGGGAAGCCCTGTCTCTGTCCCTTCCTCCTGAATGGCTGCTGGATGGAAACACCATATAAGGCCCTGTTGTTCCCCTTCCCCCTGCCTGGCTGTTGGGTGGAAATACCATATATGGCTCTGGGGCTGCCTCCTGTCAGACTGACTGGAGGCTTCCCAGGTGTTGTGTGTTGTGGGTACACCCTACTAGGGGTGGGACCTGTGTGAATAGAGTTGGGGGTCAACTCAACTCACATTCTCTGGTGTGGGTGTCTGGTTTCTGTGTATGTGAAACTATGAATGAGACAGCTCTGAATGAAACTGACATGAATGCAGTTTAGTGTGCTGAAAGACTGTGTACTTGCCCATATCCACATTCTTTATGCATGTCTGGGTAGAGTGAATGGCCTGAATGCCTGTGAGCCTGATTGGATGCCTGCCTGCATGAATGCCTTTCTGTGTGATTGGCTGACTGAGCCTGGCTCAGCCAGAGTGAATGGTGAACAGATATGTATATCTGGGGAATTCTCACCCACCAATTTGTTCAGAAGCTGAATTCGAAGCTGAAGCAAGAAGAAGCTGTTCCTTGAAGACCAGCTGGAGGAGAAGAGGGCTGCTGCAATGTTTTCAAGTAATATGAAAGCTGTTGTGTCTCCCAATGACTGATGCAGAGAGGACCTGCAAAGGAGACCTGTCCCCGAGCTATGAGAGACCAGACTGCAAAACGGATGCTCTTCATCAAGGTATCCTGGAAGACAGTCCTGTGTGCCTCACATCTGCAGAAGGCGTCTTCAGGTTCAGAAGAGGAGTGCCGGACATCTCGAGCCAGAGAAGTTAATTGGTGTCACCCAGATTCTGAAGGTGCATTTCCTGACCGCTAGAAGCTGTCGCAGTCTACTGCCCAGAAGATGGGGTAGACTGGCATAGTGCTGATGGACACCTAGAGCAGCAAACGTTCCAAACTGACTAAGAACATGTCAAGGGACAGCCTCACAATCATCAATGACCTTTTTTTCCTGCCGGAGAGAGTTCAGAGACGCTGAGTGCCGAGGAATGTTCGTAGGTGGGTTTTCCACCACCAGAAGCTAACAAAGACATCCCGTGGGCCCATACTTGGTGAGGGTGCAAGGTCCTTCTTAGGCAGAAACCTGTGTAGTTCCCTTAGGGACCACTGCAAAAAGTTTAAGACTACAGGTGTTAGCAGTAAACCCAATTGGTAGCAGTCTGCACCACCCAGATTTACCTGGTAGCTGTGGCTGAGCAGTCAGACCTCTCTCAAGAAGAGTTAGGTAGTATATAGAGTATACACAATAGGGCCAAAGTACAAGCAAAAACTGACCGGAGCTTTGGTATAAAAGTATATAATTATTTATTTAAAAACACACTTGTAAAAATAAACTATCACTTAAATGTCAAGCAAGTTCAAACACAGTCACTAGAAATATATACACCTCCCTAATTAATTATTTGACAAGTCTGGGTTAATGCACCACTTATTTAGCAAAACAGAGGTGAGCGCGTAACCATAGATGACACTCCAATAATTATTTAAAAAGGGAGAGAAAAGGCAGAAATAGGAAAACGACACAATACCAATACTTTTAAAGAACCACAGCAAGTCAAGAAAGGCAGGGTCTACTGTAGAGCAAAACGTTCATAGGCCAGGCCCACTCTTGGAGAGAGCAAGGAGGAATGTGCCCAGGATCACACAGTGGAAAAGCACTAAAAGTCTTTGCAGGAAAGTCAAAAAGAGGTTGTATCAAGTTAGAAAGGTAATGTTAACAGGTCCGAGGTCACCCCAGGATAGAGAGTCAAGGATTTTTTTATTTTTTTATTATTGTTGTTTTTGATGATACATCTTTACAACATAACAAAAAAAACAAGAAATATGCACTACAACAATAAACATTATTTTTACAAAATGTATATAAAATTTTAAAATGTTCTTTCTACAAACTTAGTTAAAACAAACAAGAGTATACTAATCTCTTGCAATTTTATAGATGCAGTTTAGGCTGTTACCACAATCTTATCAGTGTACTCAGTTCCACTTATTTAGCAATTTTACAAAGACAGGCTTGTCACTGAATCATTACCACATCGCTACATTTAGTTCGAGATTGTTGTCAATGATTTGCAGAAACTTAACTAATACCAGTATAAGTGATATACTATTTCCCCACATACATTGATTCCATAGCGTTTCTGGGGCAATGCCCATGGTACCTGATAAATATTTTCCCAGATATTTCTCTCTATCGTTCTAAAAAAAAATACAGTATAGTAACAGATGTTTGATGGATTCATATGCACCAGTAATACAAAATCTACAATTCATGTTAAACTTTTCATTGATGTTCGTTTTCCAGAATTTCATACAGTCTTTAATTAACAATAGATTTAATTTGAATTGCATGTAAGCATCTCTTACCAGGTTACTGGCTACCTGCCTAATGTATGGAAGCAGTGGTTTTTGTTTGTGTATAAATTTTGAGTATTTTTTAAAAGTTTTGTATTTTCCAATTAAATCAGCTGTAATAGCCCAATCATATGTATATAGTTTTTTTTTTTACAATTTGTGGCAAGGTAACCAGATCTGTTGTGGTCTGCGCAATCGAATATAAGGCAAGTTGTATCTCCTTATAAGATTTCTGTAGAGATGTTGGTTTATCCCTCAAAATCAGAGCTGCCAAATCCTCATATAACGTGTTTTCCATCGGATCGAGAATTTTTACAAAATTTGCTAGTCTGCGCCATAGCATTTTTGACGCGAGAGATGTCAAACCTAGTTCATGAATTATTATTGAATTTAGCATGGATTTTGGAAGATGTAGAACATGTTTCCATATCATTCCCTGCAATGAGTTTAAAGTTGGACCAATAGCTAGAGTGCATAGATCTAATCCATACAATATAATTGCCTCTACCTTAAGCATGTAAAATTCTATTAATGGTATAAGGGAGAATCTGCAAAGCTTGTGATTAATGATTTTCATTTGTGCAATGAGGAGCAGTGCTTTAGTTGATATTGCCGTTTGCCATTTTTCCACTGAATCCAAATTGGTAAGATTATATCCCAAATAGATCAACCCTATGGTACACGGGATCATATTTCCATTAATTCGCCATTTAAATGAAACTATTTTCCTTTTGTTAGAAAATATCATTATGTTTGATTTGCTTGGATTGACTGCCAGATTATGTTTTTCACAGTAACCAAAAAAAAGATTTATTTTATTTTGTAATCCAAATGGCGTCCGATCCAGTAGGATAATGTCATTGGCAAAAGATAACCAGTTTATACGTAAGTCTCCCAGTTTTACAGCAAAGGTGTTAGATTGTTCCCACAGCTTATCATTATCGGCCAAATACAAGTTAAAGAGGGTAGCCACTAAATGGCACCCTTGTTTTACCCCAATAAAGCTGCTTATTGGATCTGTCAAACGACCAGTACGGTCGATTCTTACGCTGCAACTGGTATTAGAATGGAGCATGTCAATCATTGTTATCAGATGCGCTGGTATATGACATTTGTGCATCTTTGCCCACAGGATTTCTCTAATTACACAATCAAACGCTGAGGAAAGATCCACAAAAGCCATATATATCGGACCATGTAAGTCTTGTCTTGAACTCTTTAATAGGTGCGTAAGGATGGTTGCATTCAGTTGTGTTCCCATGCACTTTCTGAAACCCGTTTGAAAGCGTGAGAGAATGCTTAAGGCCAATATAGATACGTTTAGATCTCTAAGAATTACACCAGCAAAGACCTTTGCTGAGATATCTATCAAAACAATTGATCTAAAATTTGATGGATCATCTGTTCCTCCCTTTTTATACAGGGGAATAACTAGAGCAGATGACCAGGAACTAGGTATTTTTTTTATTTTAAAGATGGTATCAAAGCAACGCAATAAGGTGGCTGCCCAAAATTTTGGATCATCCTTCAACAGACAGGGGGGAATTCCAGCTGGGTCAGCAGCTTTAGAGAACTTCAAGTTCATAATCACTGACTCGATTGTTTCCACATCCCATGGACAACTATCAGGTAATTCTGCTACTTTTACTACATATACGAGCGACCTAAATTTTTTAGGCAATGCATATTTGTTACGGTAGAATTCAATCCATGCTTCACCACTCACTGTGGAGCATTTCTCGGCCTGGGATCTTTCCAATGGATCTCTTAGTATTTCCCAGATTTCACGTGTTTTCTTAATTATCAAAAGGTTGATCATTTTTTTTTTTTTTCAAGTGGCCGTTAAATTTGATAATCTTAATGTTGTTTTTATATTGCGACAAAATCATTTTCTTCTCATACTTTGTTTCGTCAATAGATAGGGTGTGATCTCTTACCAACGCCCTAATCTCAACATTTTTTTTTCCCTTTTTCTTATCACTATCTCATAGTTATATCCACCAGCTAACTCAGTAGAAGATTCCTGCGTGTTCACAATAGTTATTTGAGTGAGATGGTTACGAATTATATTCTCATTTATATGATCAAGAGATCTACACTCTGCCATTGACAACAAATGGGGGTTAAACTTCATCATATCACGATTAGCTAGACAGTTCAGTGTCCTACATGTTTTCAAATTCCATCTTATGGATAACATCTGTCTGTCAATTTCAGGTAGCACCAGAGGTTTGTGCACCAGATAAGTACCAAATTTACATCCTAACGTACATTCCAAAATGGCATGGTCACTCAGTACAGATTTTTCTATTATACAAGGAGAGGCACTCATTGCTAGAGTTTTTGAGGTAATG
This sequence comes from Ambystoma mexicanum, assembly GCF_040938575.1. Classification (NCBI taxonomy): domain Eukaryota; kingdom Metazoa; phylum Chordata; class Amphibia; order Caudata; family Ambystomatidae; genus Ambystoma; species Ambystoma mexicanum. The sequence continues at coordinate 570,812,600 of NC_090930.1, read as the reverse complement.
ATATAATCGATGATGCATTTATGTGGCCCTCTACTCCAAGTCACTTTTGTCCCGTTACTTGCAAAAGGAATAACTTGCATATCCCATTCCTCAAAAAATTACACCCATAACTGTCCCCTTTCACAAGACAGGGTTACATACTGATCAAAATTGCCTTCGTCTTGTGAATCTCCTTGTATTAGTGTGGAATTAAAGTCCCCACCCACAATTATTTCACCTACCACCTCCAACAATATAGCATTCAATTTTTCAAGAGTACCATCGATATATAAGCCTTTTGAATTCCAATACAAAGCTATGATCAACAACGGAGCATTCTGGACACTGTTTGGAAATAGCACAATTGCCAGTATCTCGTTGGTGGCATGTAACTTCCTTATTTCCACATCATACACCAAAGAGATATAAATGGCCAGGCCACCCTTTGGTCGCCCCAATTGCCCTTTATGTGCATGACTGAAGAAACCTGCAAAACCTTCCATAGGAATATCCAGAGTGGCCATGGTTTCTTGTAGGATGATAATTGACGGTCGTTTCTGACAATCTAGCATCCTAAGCCACGCCTTTAAATTCTTGAACCCACAACAATTCCAAGATTTTACTATACAGGAATTATTTTATAGTTTTTTTTTATCGTCCCCCGGGCTCTCTTTGAGAATGGATTTCACCAGGGGTTCCAGCCATGCTAAGCTTTTTACAATTTGTTCAACAGACTCTGCTTGTGCATTTACCTTGGCATGCAAGATTGTGAGTTGACTATCCTTAGGCTCATTTTTTGTATTTAGCTGTATTTCTGTTTCCTGATATTCAACAAAATTAGTCGCATCCTCCATTGAGTAGAAATCAAATAATTTGTAATCCAAAAAATCCAAATCCCTATAATGAGTCCATATCAGAGAGGCAATTATGGGGGATTGAAGCTTACACATCATTCGATGATTGCATGAATACGGTAGTTTTATCCAAACAATATCATTTGATACCAAATTGCGGAGTGATGGAATTTGGTGGAAGATCTTCATAACTGCAGCTCTATTTAAACTTGGATTGGCAATCACCGCTTTGTCTGCCCACCATCCCATCACTGATTTCATCTCTAAAGGGATATCTTTTGAAGGCATATCACTTCCCAACTTTTCAACCTCATTGCCTCTTTTCTCGTTTGTTATCAATGGTATGTGAGGTGGCTCTATGGGTGCTCTTATGTGTGGTGCATCTTTCTCTAAGATCATCGAGGAATTTCCGTCCTCATTTTTTTTTCTTTCTTTTCTTGGTCACACCTCTCATTGATATTTGTATTGTCTACCACCTTCTCTCCTATGCCATTTGCTTCGTTAGGGACATGGGCAGACATAGAAGTGATTTTCTTGTCCATTTTTTCAAAGAATCTTTGCAATTGGGTTTGTATTAGCAGAGGAGAGTTATCATGCAACCCACTCATATCTGTCTATTTTAGGCCAGATTTTACATCATGTGACTTTTCGAGTGTCTGATTTCGGGGGGATGTTTTAACATCAGCCTGAGTTTTATTCACTTCCAAATATAGCTGGCTTTCTTTGCTCAATTCCTTGACCTCGATGGCCATGTCATCTAGTTGCTTTTGGCCAAGCCAATTATTAGAGGAACTAAGGCTGCATGTTTTTATATTTTTTGTTTTTTTAGATTTTTTTTTTGTTTGGTTGCCTGGGTTATTAGACAAACCCTTCCTTTTCTGAGCTTTTACAAAAGCCTTTTTTGCTTTCCTAGACATAAAGAACATGTATTGTTGTGAATCAAGTTGTTCCTTGATATAAGTGGACTGGTCCCCAGTTAGTGCTTGATTCACTATGTTAAGATCTATTAAATCTGTCAATGCAGACGGACTGTCAGGACGCTCAAGTTGTTCCTCTACTATTATCTGTGAGGTTCCACAATCCTTATGCAAAAACTCTATGGGTGCTAGATTTGCTGCCACTATTATCTTTTCTAAAGCCAATATGCGGTCATGTTGAAGTTTGGCGATCTCAAGATACTCAGGGACAACAACTGAGCTTTGTGTGGTACTAGATAGTTGTTGCCTTCCTGCAAGGTTATCGCTTAGGTCTATTGTAATTTCTGTTTGAGATGCTTGATCACGGTTGGAAGAGTGAGTATTCCCAACTTCTTTATAACCCAACTGCTTTGCAATCATCAATTGCGAGGCCCAAAAGCTATTACATTTCTACTGTGACATCATGAACCCGTCGATTCTGCATAATGTGTTCATGATTTCAGCATTAGCTGTGCTCAACACATGTATTGCTCCATGAGTATACTCATGGCCTTTATCCAGTAAATTCAGAATTCTCGCTAAACCCGGAAAGTTCGGTAGCTCATGATTATTTAAATCAACTAGAGTGTCCTCAAGTGGATATAATGGAAGGGATGAATTTGGGGGACGTGTTGTTTCTTCTCTTCCCTTTTCTTGATTCAAATCCCTACCCAATACAGGCGAATGGGCATAGCTAAGTTCGTCATGGTTATTCCCAAACTCATAGGTGGGGGAGCTGGCCTTGGGCGTAATGTTTTTTTTTACTGATTTCTCATCCTTTTTCATATTGTCCTTTAGCTCTTTCAAGTTTGCTGCAATCGCTGCATGAAAGTAAACTTGGTCCCTCAAACCATGAGAAGTCGCTGCAGGTGTAGAAGTTCAATTATACAGCCTCGTATGGCTGTGTAGTTCTGCCAGTGCTACAGGAGCTACCAGCGATGTATCTAATGTAGGCAAGAATGATGCGTATCCGACCACACCTAGAAGCGAGTTGTCATTGATTGGTATATTACAAATGATGTCCTTTGGGTAGGTATTATCTTCTAGGTGCTCAAGGCATTTGTTTTTTGTAGTATACAGCATTGACCTTGATTCCTCTATCTTTGCTGTGTCGTTTTGTATTTGAGAGACAACAGGGTCAATGTCAGGTTCTGAATTCTCATGCACAAGAGGTACAATATCGGCGATGGTACAACCCATATGACAACCTTTTTTTTGTTGGATTCACTGCCCCCTCGTAGGATTCGTCTTCTAGGGCATTTCCCTCACTTGTGGTACCTGGTGAGCTATTCAAACACTGTTTCCCACTACGGAGGTTTTTTACCATGGTTCTATTACACTCCAGATGATGCCACAGGATTATTTTTACTTTACGTGTGTTATATTCTCTTGTGTCAAGGACGAAAATCAAGAGCTACCTGTGTGTGATTATGCAAAACTGAAAAGAAAAGAAAAGTAAAAGCAATTATGTAAAGTGGAATACTCGACCAGCCTAGCTGTTGTTTATATTTCTATAAAAAAAAAATATTCTGCTTACAAGCTCGCACTCCCGCACCTCTGCACATACAAACAGCCCAACAGCCACTTAGAAAGCCCACTTCGAATGCGCGTGCACGAATGCGCTCGCGGCCGCTAGATAATGGAAGTGAGGCTTGGCTGGGCGGAGATTTGCAGAGGGCGGGAGACGGGAAAAAAAGAAAACGAAAAGGAAAAAAAAACACACTCGAAGAGCTGTAGGGAGAGATAAAAAGAAAGGGGGTGTGTTCAACTAACTAGAACAGCTAGGCGGAGACACAATGAGTCGCGGCAAAGCTGCGGCTCTTTCAAACAGTAAATAAAGTCCTGATAAATGATTACTTGTGTTTTTAAAAGCCTGCAGCAACCAAGGACCGTGTCCACGTTGCGACACACTTGTGAGTCCTCTTGCAGACGGGACAGTCACCACAGGCAACACAGGCAACACGTAGGGTTTCTCCAGACTTCAGACGGCAGCCCAACGACAGCCCAACAGCCACTTAGAAAGCCCACTTTGAATGTGCGCACGAATGCGCTTGTGTCCGCTAGATACTGGAAGTGAGGCTTAGCTGGGTGGAGATTTGCAGAGGGCGGGAGGCGGGAAAAAAAGAAAACGAAAAGGAAAAAAAAACACACTCGAAGAGTTGTGTTTTCAAAAGTCTGCAGCAACCAAGGACCATATCCACGTTGCAACACACTTGTGATTCCTATTGCAGGCGGGACAGTCACCACAGGCAACACAGGCAACACGCAAGGTTTCTCCAGACTTCAGACGGCAGCCCAACGACAGCCCAACAGCCACTTAGAAAGCCCACTTTGAATGCGCGCTGTGCTACACAAAGGCAATATGGCCACTGTGTCCTGTTGGTTTCTATTGCCTTTTACCTTGTTCCCCAAAGTCCTAGGAAGCCCTGTCTCTGTCCCTTCCTCCTAAATGGCTGCTGGATTGAAACACCATATCAGGCCCTGTTGTTCCCCTTCCCCCTGCCTGGCTGTTGGGTGGAAATACCATATATGGCTCTGGGGCTTCCTCCTGTCAGATTGACTGGCGGCTTCCCAGGTGTTGTGTGTTGTGGGTACACCCTACTAGAGGTGGGGCCTGTGTGAATAGAGTTGGGAGTCAACTCAACTCACATTCTCTGGTGTGGGTGTCTGGTTTCTGTGTATGTGAAACTATGAATGAGACAGCTCTGACTGAAACTGACATGAATGCAGTTTAGTGTGCTGAACGACTGTGTACTTGCCCATATCCACATTCTTTATGCATGTATGGGTAGAGTGAATGGCCTGAATGCCTGTGAGCCTGATTGGATGCCTGCCTGCATGAATGCCTTTCTGTGTGATTGGCTGACTGAGCCTGGCTGAGCCAGAGTGAATGGTGAACAGATGTGTATATCTGGGGAATTCTCACCCACCAATTTGTTCAGAAGCTGAATTCGAAGCTGAAGCAAGAAGAAGCTGTTCCTTGAAGACCAGCTGGAGGAGAAGACAGCTGCTGCAATTTTTTCAAGTAATATGAAAGCTGTTGTGTCTCCCAATGACAGATGCAGAGAGGACCTGCAAAGGAGACCTGTCCCCGAGCTATGAGGGACTAGACTGCAAAACGGATGCTCTTCATCAAGGTATCCTGGAAGACAGTCCTGTGTGCCTCCCATCTGCAGAAGGCGTCTTCAGGTTCAGAAGAGGAGAGCCGGAAATCTCGAGCCAGAGAAGTTAATTGGTGTCACCCAGATTCTGGAGGTGCATTTCCTGACCGCTAGAAGCTGTTGCAGTCTACTGCCCAGAAGATGGGGTAGACTGGCATAGTGCTGATGGACACCTAGAGCAGCAAAAGTTCCAAACTGACTAAGAACATGTCAAGGGACAGCCTCACCATCATCAATGACCTTTTTTTCCTGCCGGAGAGAGTTCAGAGTCGCTGAGTGCCGAAGGAATGTTTGTAGGTGGGTTTCCCACCACCAGAAGCTAACAAAGACATCCTGTGGGTCCATACTTGGTGAGGGTGCCAGGTCCTTCTTAGGCAGAAACCTGTGCAGATCCCTTAGGGACCACTGCAAAAAGTTTAAGACTACAGGTGTTAGCCGTAAACCCAATTGGTAGCAGTCTGCACCACCCAGATTTACCTGGTAGCTGTGGCTGAGCAGTCAGACTTCTCTCAAGAAGAGTTAGGCAGTATATAGAGTATACACAATAGTGCCAAAATACAAGCAAAAACTGACCGGAGCTTTGGTATAAAAGTATATAATTATTTATTTAAAAACACACTTGTAAAAATAAACGGGCACTTATATGTCAAGCAAGTTCAAACACAGTCACTAGAAATACATACACCTCCCTAATTAATTATTTGACAAGTCTGGGTTAATGCACCACTTATTTAGCAAAACAGAGGTGAGCGCGTAACCATAGATGACACTCCAATAATTATTTAAAAAGGGAGAGAAAAGGCAGAAATAGGAAAACGACACAATACCAATACTTTTAAAGAACCACAGCAAGTCAAGAAAGGCAGGGTCTACTGTAGAGCAAAACGTTCATAGGCCAGGCCCACTCTTGGAGAGAGCAAGGAGGAATGTGCCCAGGATCACACAGTGGAAATGCTCTAAAAGTCTTTGCAGGAAAGTCAAAAAGAGGTTGTATCAAGTTAGAAAGGTAATATTAACAGGTCCGAGGTCACCCCAGGATAGAGAGTCAAGGATTTTTTTTTATTTTTTTATTATTGATGTTTTTGATGATACATCTTTACAACATAACAAAAAAAATGTTTTTTGTCAAAAACAAGAAATATGCACTACAACATGTACAAAAAATAAACATTATTTTTACAAAATTAATATAAAAATTTAAAATGTTCTTTCTACAAACTTAGTTAAAACAAACACGAGTATACTAATCTCTTGCAATTTTATGGATGCAGTTTAGGCTGTTACCACAATCTTATCAGTGTGCTCAGTTCCACTTATTTAGCAATTTTACAAAGACAGGCTTGTCACTGAATCATTACCACATCTCTATATTTAGTTCGAGATTTTTGTCAATGATTTGCAGAAACTTAACTAATACCAGTATAAGTTATATCCTATTTCCCCACATACATTGATTCCATAGCATTTCTGGGGCAATGTCCATGGTACTTGATAAATATTTTCCCAGATATTTCTGTCTATCGTTCTCAAAAAAAACACAGTATAGTAACAGATGTTTGATGGATTCATATACACCAGTGATACAAAATTTACAATTCATGTTAAACTTCTCATTGATGTTCGTTTTCCAGAATTTCATACGGTCTTTAGTTAACAATAGATTAAATTTGAATCGCATGTAAGTTTCTCTTATCAGGTTACTGGCTACCTGCCAATTGTATGGAAGCAGTGGTTTTTGTTAATGTATAAATTTCGAGTATTCTTTAAAAGTTTTGTATTTTCCAATTAAATCAGCTGTAATAGCCCAATCATATGTATATAGTTTTTTTTTTTTTTACAATTTGTGGCAAGGTAACCAGATCTGTTGTGGTCTGCGCAATCAAATCTAAGGCAAGTTGTATCGCCTTATAATATTTCTATAGAGATTTTGGTTTACCCCTCAAAATCATAGCTGCCAAATCCTCATATAACGAGTTTTCCATCGGATCGAGAATTTTTACAAAATTTGCTAGTCTGCGCCATAGCATTTTTGACGCGAGAGATGTCAAACCTAGTTCATGAATTATTATTGAATTTAGCATGGACTTTGGAAGATGTAGAACATTTTTCCATATCATTCCCTGCAATGAGTTTAAAGTTGGACCAATAGCTAGAGTGCATAGATCTAATCCATACAATATAATTGCCTCTACCTTAAGCATGTAAAATTCAATTAATGGTATAAGGGAGAATCTGCAAAGCTTGTGATTAATGATTTTCATTTGTGCAATGAGGGGCAGTGCTTTAGTTGATATTGCCGTTTGCCATTTTTCCACTGAATCCAAATTGGTAAGATTATATCCCAAATAGATCAACCCTATTGTACGCGGGATCATATTTCCATTAATTCGCCATTTAAATGAAACTATTTTCCTTTTGTTAGAAAATATCATTATGTTTGATTTGCTTGGATTGACTGCCAGATTATGTTTTTCACAGTAACAAAAAAAAAGATTTATTTTATTTTGTAATCCAAATGGCGTCCGATCCAGTAGGATAATGTCATTTGCAAAAGATAACCAGTTTATACGTAAGTCTCCCAGTTTTACAGCAAAGGTGTTAGATTGTTCCCACAGTTTATCAATATCGGCCAAATACAAGTTAAAGAGGGTAGCCGCTAAATTGCACCCTTGTTTTACCCCAATAAAGGTGCGTATTGGATCTGTCAAACGACCAGTACAGTCGATTCTTACGCTGTAACTGGTATTAGAATGGAGCATGGCAATCATTGTTATCAGATGCGCTGGTATATGACATTTGTGCATCTTTGCCCACAGGATTTCTCTAATTACACAATCAAACGCTGAGGAAAGATCCACAAAAGCCATATATATCGGACCATTTAAGTCTTGTCTTGAACTCTTTAATAGGTACGCAAGGATGGTTGCATTCAGTTGTGTTCCCATGCACTTTCTGAAACCCGTTTGAAAGCGTGAGAGAATGCTTAAGGCCAATATAGATACGTTTAGTTCTCTAAGAATTAGACCAGCAAAGACCTTTGCTGAGATATCTATCAAAGCAATTGGTCTAAAATTTGATGGATCATCTGTTCCTCCCTTTTTATACAGGGGAATAACTAGAGCAGATGACCAGGAACTAGGTATTTTTTTTATTTTAAAGATGGTATCAAAGCAACACAATAAGTGGGCTGCCCAAAATTTTGGATCATCCTTCAACAGACAGGGGGGAATTCCATCTGGGCCAGCAGCTTTAGAGAACTTCAAGTTCATAATCATTGTTTCCACATCCCACGGACAATTATCAGGTAATTCTGCTACTTTTACAACATATACGAGCGACCTACATTTTTCAGGCAATGCATATTTGTTACGGTAGAACTCAATCCATGCTTCACCATTCACTGTGGAGCATTTCTTGGCCTGGGATCTTTCCAATGGATCTCTTAGTATTTCCCGGATTTCACATGTTGATCATTTTTTGTTTTTTTTTCAAGTGGGCGTTAAATTTGAAAATCTTAATGTCTTTTTTATATTGCGACAAAATCATTTTCTTCTTATACTTATATGATCAAGAGATCTACACTCTGCCATTGACAACAAATGGGGGTTAAACTTCATCATATCACAATTAACTAGACCGTTCAGTGTCCTACATGTTTTCAAATTCCATCTTATGGATAACATCTGTCTGTCGATTTCAGGTAGCACCAGAGGTTTGTGCACCAGATAAGTACCAAATTTACATCCTAACGTACATTCCAAAATGGCATGGTCACTCAGTACAGATTTTTGTATTATACAAGGAGAGGCACTCATGGCTAGAGTTTTTGAAGTAATGATGTAATCGATGATGGATTTATGTGGCCCTCTACTCCAAGTCACTTTTGGCCCGTTACTTGCAAAAGGAATAATTTGCATATCCCATTCCTCAAAAAATTACACCCATAACTGTCCCATTTCACAAGACAGGGTTACATACTGATCAAAAGTGCCTTCGTCTTGTGAATCTCCTTGTATTAGTGTGGGATTAAAGTCCCCACCCACAATTATTTTGACATTAGGCATTTCATCTACCACCTCCAACAATATAGCATTCAATTTTTCAAGAGTACCATCGATATATAAGCCTTTTGAATTCCAATACAAAGCTATGATCAACAACGGAGCATTCTGGACACTGTTTGGAAATAGCACAATTGCCAGTATCTCATCGGTGGCATGTAACTTCCTTATTTCCACATCATACACCAAAGAGATATAAATGGCCAGGCCACCCTTTGGTCGCCCCAATTGCCCTTTATGTGCATGACTGAAGAAACCTGCAAAACCTTCCATAGGAATATCCAGAGTGGCCATGGTTTCTTGTAGGAGGATAATTGCCGGTCGTTTCTGACAATCTAGCATCCTAAACCATGCCTTTAAATTCTTGAACCCACAACAATTCGAAGATTTTACTATACACAAATTATTTTATAGTTTTTTTTTATCGTCCCCCGGGCTCTCTTTGAGAATGGATTTCACCAGGGGTTCCAGCCATGCTAAGCCTTTTACAATTTGTTCAACAGACTCTGCTTGTGCATTTACCTTGGCATGCAAGATTGTGAGTTGACTATCCTTAAGCTCATTTTTTGTATTTAGCTGTATTTCTGTTTCCTGATATTCAACAAAATTAGTCGCATCCTCCATTGAGTAGAAATCAAATAATTTGTAACCCAAAAAAATCCAAATCCCTATAATGAGTCCATATCAGAGAGGCAATTATGGGGGATTGAAGCTTACAAATCATTCGATGATTGCATGAATACAGTAGTTTTATCCAATCAATATCATTTGATACCAAATTGCGGAGTGCCGGAATTTGGTGGAAGATCTTCATAACTGCAGCTCTATTTAAACTTGGATTGGCAATCACTGCTTTGTCGGCCCACCATCCCATCACTGATTTCATCTCTAAAGGGAAATCCTTTGAAGGCATATCACTTTCCAACTTTTCAACCTCACTGCCTCTTTTCTCGTTTGTTATCAATGGTATGTGAGGTGGCTCTATGGGTGCTCTTATGTGTGGTGCATCTTTCTCTAAGATCATCGAGGAATTTCTGTCCTCATTTTTTTTCTTTCTTTTCTTGGTCACACCTCTCATTGATATTTGTATTGTCTACCACCTTCTCTCCTTTGCCATTTGCTTCGTTAGGGACATGGGCAGACATAGAAGTGATTTTCTTGTCCATTTTTTCAAAGAATCTTTGCAATTGGGTTTGTATTAGCAGAGGAGAGTTATCATGCAACCCACTCATATCTGTCACTTTTAGGCCAGATTTTACATCATACGATTTTTCGAGTGCCTGAGTTTGGGTGGATGTTTTAACATCAGCCTGAGTTTTATTCACTTCCAAATACAGCTGGCTTTCTTTGCTCAATTCCTTTACCTCGATGCCCATGTCATCTAGTTGCTTTTGGCCAAGCCAATTATTAGAGGAACTAGGGCTGCATGTTTTTATATTTTTTGTTTTTTTAGATTTTTTTTTTGTTTGGTTGCCTATAGGCATTACTGGGTTATTAGACAAACCCTTCCTTTTCTGAGCATTTACAAAAGCCTTTTTTGCTTTCCTAGACATAAAGAACATGGATTGTTGTGAATCAAGTTGTTCCATGATATAAGTAGACTGGTCCCCAGTTAGTACTTGATTCACCATGTTAAGATCTATTAAAACTGTCAATGCAGACGGACTGTCAGGACGCTCAAGTTGTTCCTCTACTATTATCTGTGAGGTTCCATAATCCTTTTGCAAAAACTCTATAGGTGCTAGATTTGCTGCCACTATTATCTTTTCTAAAGCCAATATGCGGTCATGTTGAAGTTTGGCGATCTCAAGATACTCAGGGACAACAACTGAGCTTTGTGTGGTACTAGATAGTTGTTGCCTTCCTACAAGGTTATCGCTTACGTCTATTGTCATTTCTGGTTTGAGATGCTTGATCACGGTTGGAAGAGTGAGTATTCCCAACATTTTCTTAAACCCAACTGCTTCACAATCATCAATTGCGATGCCCAAAAGTTATTACATTTCTACTGTGACATCATGAACCCTTCGATTCTGCATAAGGTGTTCATGATTTCAGCATTAGCTGTACTCAACGCATGTATTGCTCCATGAGTATACTCATGGCCTTTATCCAGTAAATTCAGAATTCTCGCTAAAACCAGAAAGTTCTGTAGCTCATGATTATTTAAATCAACTAGAGTGTCCTCAAGTGGATATAATGGAAGGATGAATTCAGGGGACGTGTTGTTTTTTCTCTTCCCTTTTCTTGATTCAAATCCCTACCCAATACAGGCGAATGGGCATAGCTAAGTTCGTCATGGTTATTCCCAAACTCATAGGTGGGGGAGCTGGCCTTGTGCGTAATGTTTTTTTTTAATGATTTCTCATCCTTTTCCATATTGTCTTTTAGCTCTTTCAAGTTTGCTGCAATCGCTGCATGAAAGTAAACTTGGTCCCTCAAACCATGAGAAGTCGCTGCAGGTGTGGAAGGTCAATTAGACAGCCTCGTACGGCTGTGTAGTCCTGCCAGTACTACAGGAGCTACCAGCGATGTATCTAATGTAGGCAAGAATGATGCGTCTCCGACCACACCTAGAAGCGAGTTGTCATTGATTGGTATATTACAAATGATGTCCTTTGGGTAGGTATTATCTTCTAGGTGCTCAAGGCATTTGTTTTTTGTAATATACGGCATTGACCTTGATTCCTTTATCTTTGCTGTGTCGTTTTGTATTTGAGAGACAACAGGGTCAATGTCAGGTTCTGAATTCTCATGCACAAGAGGTACAATATCGGCGATGGTACAAACCATATTACAACCTTTTTTTTTTGTTGGATTCACTGCCCCCTCGTAGGATTCGTCTTCTAGGGCATTTCCCTCACTTGTGGTACCTGGTGAGCTATTCAAACACCGTTTCCCACTACAGAGATTTTTTTACCATGGTTCTATTACACTCCAGATGATGCCACAGGATTATTTTTACTTTACGTGTGTTATATTCTCTTGTGTCAAGGACGAAAATCAAGAGCTACCTGTGTGTGATTATGCAAAACTGAAAAGAAAAGAAAAGTAAAAGCAATTATGTAAAGTGGAATACTCGACCAGCCTAGCTGTTGTTTATATTTCTATAAAAAAAAACATTCTGCTTACAAGCTCGCACTCCCGCACCTCTGCACATACAAACAGCCCAACAGCCACTTAGAAAGCCCACTTCGAATGCGCGTGCATGAATGCGCTCGCGGCCGCTAGATAATGGAAGTGAGGCTTGGCTGGGCAGAGATTTGCAGAGGGCGGGAGGTGGGGAAAAAAGAAAACGAAAAGGAAAAAAAAAACACACTGGAAGAGCTGTAGGGAGAGAGAAAAAGAAAGGGGGTGTGTTCAACTAACTAGAACAGCTAAGTGGAGACACAATGAGTCGCGGCAAAGCCGCGGCTCTTTCAAACAGTAAATAAAGTCCTGATAAATGATTACTTGTGTTTTCAAAAGTCTGCAGCAACCAAGGACCGTGTCCACGTTGCGACACACTTGTGAGTCCTCTTGCAGACGGGACAGTCACCACAGGCAACACAGGCAACACGTAGTGTTTCTCCAGACTTCAGACGGCAGCCCAACGACAGCCCAAAAGCCACTTAGAAAGCCCACTTTGAATGTGCGCACGAATCCGCTCGCGGCCGCTAGATAATGGAAGTGAGGCTTGGCTGGGTGGAGAGTCAACTGAACTCACATTCTCTGGTGTGGGTGTCTGGTTTCTGTGTATGTGAAACTATGAATGAGACAGCTCTGAATGAAACTGACATGAATGCAGTTTAGTGTGCTGAAAGACTGTGTACTTGCCCATATCCACATTCTTTATGCATGTCTGGGTAGAGTGAATGGCCTGAATGCCTGTGAGCCTGATTGGATGCCTGCCTGCATGATTGCCTTTCTGTGTGATTGGCTGACTGAGCCTGGCTCAGCCAGAGTGAATGGTGAACAGATGTGTATATCTGGGGAATTCTTACCCACCAATTTGTTCAGAAGCTGAATTCGAAGCTGAAGCAAGAAGAAGCTGTTCCTTGAAGACCAGCTGGAGGAGAAGACAGCTGCTGCAATATTTTCAAGTAATATGAAAGCTGTTGTGTCTCCCAATGACTGATGCAGAGAGGACCCGTCCCCAAGCTATGAGGGACCAGACTGCAAAACGGATGCTCTTCATCAAGGTATCCTGGAAGACAGTCCTGTGTGCCTCCCATCTGCAGAAGGCGTCTTCAGGTTCAGAAGAGGAGTGCCAGACATCTCGAGCCAGAGAAGTTAATTGGTGTCACCCAGATTCTGGAGGTGCATTTCCTGACCGCTAGAAGCTGTCGCAGTCTACTGCCCAGAAGATGGGTATAGTCATATGGCATATGCTGATATGACTACCCCGTGGCAGAGTGCTGATGGACACCTAGAGCAGCAAAAGTTCCAAACTGACTAAGAACATGTCAAGGGACAGCCTCAACATCATCAATGACCGTTTTTTCCTGCCGGAGAGAGTTCAGAGTCGCTGAGTGCCGAGGAATGTTCGTAGGTGGGTTTCCCACCACCAGAAGCTAACAAAGACATCCTGTGGGTCCGGACTTGGTGAGGGTGCAAGGTCCTTCTTAGGCAGAAACCTGTGCAGTTCCCTTAGGGGCCACTGCAACAAGTTTAAGACTACAGGTGTTAGCAGTAAACCCAATTGGTAGCAGTCTGCACCACCCAGATTTACCTGGTAGCTGTGGCTGAGCAGTCAGACTTCTCTCAAGAAGAGTTAGGCAGTATATAGAGTATACACAATAAGGCCAAAGTACAAGCAAAAACTGACCAGAGCTTTGGTATAAAAATATATACTTATTTATTTAAAAACACACTTGTAAAAATACACTGGCACTTATATGTAATGCAAGTTCAAACACAGTCACTAGAAATATATACACCTCCCTAATTAATTATTTGACAAGTCTGGGTTAATGCACCACTTATTTAGCAAAACAGAGGTGAGCGCGTAACCATAGATGACACTCCAATAATTATTTAAAAAGGGGAGAAAATGCAGAAATAGGAAAACGACACAATACCAACACTTTTAAAGAACCACAGCAAGTCAAGAAAGGCAGGGTCTACTGTAGAGCAAAACGTTCATAGGCCAGGCCCACTCTTGGATAGAGCAAGGCGGAATGTGCCCAGGATCACACAGTGGAAATGCAGTAAAAGTCTTTGCAGGAAAGTCAAAAAGAGGTTGTATCAAGTTAGCAAGCTAATGTTAACAGGTCCGAGGTCACCACAGGATAGAGAGTAAATGATTTATGGGACACCTTGGACAGTCTGTTGCAAGGGAGACCAGGCGGGACACAGTACCTGAAATGGTGAGAAAGCTCCAGCGGGGGCAGTTGTTCCTGGCAGCGGGTGCAAGTTGGTGCTTTGTCCAGGGGAAGAGAAGATCTCAACGTGGAGTAAAGCTGGAGATTGTTGCACTGCTAGGGTAGAAACCAGCCGCAGAGTTTCCCAGTTAAAAGGTACTAGCCTTTTATTCGCGGTAGTGGTGAAGTGTGGCTATCCAGACGCTGGGGTGCTTGGCACGGGCGGTTCAATCACGAGACGATCCAGGAAGGCGTAAAAGTCGAACTGGTTGGTCCCACCAGCTCAAAGGGAAGAAGACTCTCCTGGAAGAAGATCTTCTCTGTCGTCAGGAAAGTGGTGAGTTTCATACAGCAGGTCTCAACCGGTGGTGTCGTTGTTGTAGATGGCTCAGCTTCTCCCCTCTTCGCATTCTTTAGGTCCTGTGGCGACTTCTGAAGTTCCAGTCCCCAAAGCCCTGCTTTTATGCAGAAAACCCCCATTCATCAGCTTAGCTGTCAAAAAAACATGCTAAAATGAATGGGAAAATCACATAGGAAATATTCTGGTGGAATATTTTGCGTGGTAACCACTGCCACCAGTCAGGAACTCGACAAGGGGGGACTGGACAGTGCCCCCTTGAAAAATAAACCCACGGGTAATCGAATTACCCCTACCAGTACTTCCACAATATGATGTTTTTTACTGGTTCTGTTCACAATTTAAGACTAGTAAAGTCAATGGTGACTTTACATGCCCTGGGAGACAGTAGTCAGTCCCAGGGTATGGAGTCTATGTTTGGGGGTCACTACGACACCCCTGTGTTACTTCACTGAGGGTGCTGCGTAACACACTTACCAAAAACACATGAAGCCCTATGGAGTAAAAAAAAAACATAGCCCATAAAACACATTACAAAGTCAAAGGACATTCTCAAATCATGGCTAAGAGTGGGAGAAAAAGAGTCTCACTCTTAGCAGGAGAAAAAAATTAAATCCCAAAAATCCAGCAAAGCTGCTGGGGGACTCACTAGGTTTGGGAAATTAGCCTTTACAGAGAATTCTCCCTAACAGTCCTCTCCTGTGGTCAAGTCCAGGTCACCAGTAGCCGTCCAGAAGTCCATGTGGTGGCTGCAGCACCGAAGAACCGAAAGCTGGTCCACCGTGATATTCTGAACCCTGACACGAAATGTGACCTATGGACCAGTTGCTGTCAGAAGTCATAGAAGGGTTCCAAGGCTATTACTTTCATATGCCAATCCTTTAGGGAGCCCACAACACGTTTCATCTTCACAGGACTTCTACAGAGAAACCACTGACCAAAGGAGAGCACTGCAAAGAGCCAAACTGCTGCAATTCAGAAAGATTGGGTTCCTTTTATATTTGGACTCAGCATCCCAGGACTCCTTCTTCCAAACGGGGTGCATCCACACAGTTAGTCATTGAGTAAATCCAAGAAACTCTGCCACTTCGCCTACCAAGGCACCAAAGATACTATAATGAGAAATAGCATCTTCTAACCTCAGGAGTCGTCCAGGGCTCCCAGATTCGTTTTGGATCCTGTTCTACTGTGGCCTCACGTGTACTTTGGGGTGGTAGAACCTTTTAAGTGAAAGCACAAGGTTATCGAACATTATTGGACAGGGCTGTAAAAGACAACATGAGTTGCTACTTAACTTTTCCCTTACACATTGCCCAGGTGGGGGGACCCTCACTCAGAATTACTTGTCTAGTCTAAAAAAAGCATACTGCCACTGTTCATAACTAACCTGCCTTTTTCTCCTTTTCTATGCTCTTGTACCTAACTTAAGAATCCATCACCTGATTATTTAAAACTGGCTCCAGTTAGTGCATCTATTACTGGATTTAAGTTGTGTGGTACCACATAGAATGTTTATATTTACGATCCTTTGAATAAGTATTCCAAGTGTAAAGTGTTATTTATATGTATATTTGCTACAGGTAGCAAAACCTTTTTTATATAAAGGATCTGTGTAATCACCTAACATAGTGAGTGGGCACTCCTGTGTGGGGGCTGTTGGGAAATACTCTACTTTAGAACTTGCCTGCATCATCTCCTGAAAGCTTAAGCCTGGCTGCTAGTCCACTGTTACCAAATGGAGAGCCTTGCTGGGATGTTCTTTGCCTTGACCTACCATATAGACGGCAGAAATACAGATATCCCCATCCAGTCTTTACACTGGTGGTACAGCGGTGTGATCACTGGTTTTAAGACTCAGTGTTTAACCTAGCTACTACTATTGCACATGGTAAATTGACTAGGATGAGCCTAGATTCTCTCCAGGGCACTTGTTAAGTGAGAGGAATAGAGAAGTCTAGGGCACAGCATATAGCTGCCAAGTGGATTACCAGACAGATTGTGATACTCATGATGAAAATGTGGTTGAGGGGCTCTTATGGGGTCCTTACCTCTAGCAAAGTCATAGATGTTCCGCTGGGATTGCCATCACTCCTGTCATTAATATTCCAAAACCCAACATTGTTTCTTCAGGGGATTCCCTAGAACCTGAGTTATTGAGGATGAAGTTAGCCTTTGAATATAGAAAGTTAGAGACTGAAGCTGAGTTGAAGAAAGAGGAGTTGGCACAACAAGTAATTCACAAAGACACTGAATGTCAAAGACTCCAGCTAGAGAAAGCTAAGGCGAACACTTCACCCAAAACAGTTGAGATTGTCATGTCACCTGCTTCCAAGTTAATGAAAGATTTAGTTGGTGTGTATTTGGAGGGTTCTGATGTCCTCCAATGGATAGAAGCCTTTGAAATGGCTAGTGGTATCCATCATGTTGACCATAGAGATTGGGCTGAGTGTTTGTTAAGTGGAGTACCTCAGACTGGTTATCATTGTATTCTGAAACTGAGTGTGGACGAAAGAAGCCAGTATGAGTACATGAAAGCTGGGTTGGTTGCAAAGTTTGGCAATACACCTTCCCAGTACCTTAAGAGGTTCAGGGATTATAAGAAGAGCAAGAAATGTCTTGGGTTGATTGGGTGAGTGCTGCACATATGAATATGACAAGATGGGTTGATGGTTAAAAAGCCAAGTCTTTTATTTAACTGTCACACCTCTTGTCTTTTTAAACATTTTCTAAGGCTTGTTCACCAGAGCTGCCTCAGTATATTGCTGACCAAAATATCTTCGACCCCTTTACGTTGGTCAAGTTGACTGATAAGTGAATCTCCCACAGGGTGTCCCCTAAGGATCCCAGTTGGAAGACAAGGACAAATAGAAAAGGACCCTAGGAAGGTTGAGTTGTCCAAGAAGCAGCCACATCTGAATAAAACAAAACATCCCCCCTCTAAGGTCCAACAACCTTGTGGGGATAAGTCTCATGGGGGTGGGGTAAGAGTATTGATGCTCCTGCTGCAAAGCAGGCTCCCAGTGGATCCTGTTTAGGCCCTCGCATTCCCAGCACCTGTTGGGACTGCGGGACCTTCAACACAGAAAGGGTGATCACAAGTGTAAAGATAAGGAAGTTGGTCTCCAGGCTGTCAGCCTGACCTACCCTTACTCTATGCCTGAGCTGGAGGCCACTGCCCCCCACCCCTTCCAGGAATCACCTGTGGTGCACCTGTAGAGATTTCCTTAGTGTGCTTTGCAGTGTGGGACCAGTACCTAGAAGTACTTGCTACTATCTCACAGAACAATAGAAAACTTTTTAGAAGGGTCCTCCTAAATGGCCAGACTTCCACTGGTTTGAGAGACACTGGGGCTAGCATGACAGTGGTGGACAGGACCCTGCTCTGGCCATAGGACTATGTAGGTGCTCCTCTGAAAACCACCAGGTTAGCTGGTGGGCCTCCCAAATGTTCACATGTAGCCCTAGTCACCATTCAGGTTGATGACAACACAGCAAAGCTCCCTGTCCTGGTTCAGGACAATGTACATTCCAGCATTTTGTTGGGGAATTATTTAGTTGAGATGGGATTAATTTCAAATGGGTTACCCTAGACTGCTGCTGCAGTCACTAGGTCACAGGTACCACAGGGTCTGACTGATAGTCAGTTACCCAAGCCAAATGGGAAACCTAAGGCTAAGAGTAAGAGTAAGACGGCCACCTCCGTGAAGGGGTCTCCTTCGCTCCCTGCTGTTTCCACAGCCCCCACTGTGGTCCCAGCTCCTGAAGGACTAGGCCAGTGGTGACCCTACGCTCAACTCCTGAGGGAGAAGAGCCTGAGGACTCTCCTCAGGGAGATGTACTCAACCCAGAGAATCACTCCAACCTTCAATGCCTGCTGGCTGAAGGTGGGCCATCTAAGGGGGATTTTTAAAAGGGTCAAAGAGTGTCCTATGCGAAGTGCCTAGGACCTTTAAGAAGTATTGGAAGGGTGAACACCTTTACAGTGAGCCCACTCAGCCTGACCTTGGTGCAGTCAAGAGTGTGGTTGTACACCAGGTATACAGGCCCTTCCTTTTACTGTTGGCACATGAGGTGCCCTTAGCTGGTCATCTTGGGACCAACACGGCTAGGCAAAGGCACTCAGACCACTTTTATTGGTCCATAATGGGAGTAGAAGTGAAATCTCACTGCAAGGCCTGTCCCACTTTGCACCTTACTTCATGGGCGGCATAACATTAGAGAGTCTGATTGGCTGGCTCCTTACTAATCAACCTTGGACAATTGACTGACCATCAAGACATGAACCAGACAAGAGTAGGGGGAGAGACGTCCATGGACTGCTTTCCTTTCAATTATAGAAGATACCATCTATCATTTGTAGGCCATGAGTCAAGGTGATCTCTTTGTATGTGGCCTTGTGTGTCGTCTCGTATCTGGGGATAATTGTAAGGAGTAAGGCAGGTGTCTTATTTGTGGTTGTTGCTAATGAATAGACAATTATCATCATTTAAGGGTCATTTGTGAAGGGACCGTATTTGGAATTATTTTACACTGTATTTATTAGCATTTTAGCTAATATTAATGTGAGTATTATGTTTTATTTTACCACTAGGGACACTCTTGAGTTATTATTCATTGAGTCTTTTGGCTTGGCAGCAATGCAGAATAAGAGGGGACCAATGCAGTGCACCCAGAGGGAGAGAAAACTAAAACACAAAACTAAAAAAAGCCAGAAGGGAGTAGCGGCGTGGTCCTAGATATGGAATGGGATGTAGCATGGGTGAGAACAGGGCCAGCCTTAAAGGTAGCAGCGCTCTGGGCGAATTGGCGATGCCCCCCATCCCCGCGTGTCCCTGGTGGACAGGGGGAGAGGTGGGGTGGGGGGCAGGAGCGTCACATTTCTTTGGTCCCTCCCTGCTCCAGCGCCTCGCAGTGGGTTAATCTCTGGAATAGGATGCTCATGTATGCAAATACATGAGCGCCCTATAACATTGAAATCCTCCAGACTCCCGCAGAGCAGGGAGGTAATCATCATGTGTATCAGCACCCTATTCTTATTAAATATGCACCATCGCCACAGGTGCATTTAATAACAAATGGGCGCTGTAAAAGACTCCCCCGACCTGGCATGGTGGGGGGGGCTAATGGCGCCCTGGGGGAGCATGGCGCCCCAGCGGTCACCCGGCCCGCCCCTCCTAAGGGCGACTCTGGGTGAGAGCATGACAACAATTAAGGTTTGGAAGTCTGTGCTGCTAGGGTCTGTTGTGCAAATAGTTTACAAGCCAAAAATAGACGGTCAGAGTAAAAGATGGTAGCTAGAGACAGGCCTTAGAAAAACGCCTTACCTCTTTGGTGGCCTCGGTAGGCAGAGTGATTTCTAACAAAATAAATTTGAGGCTTGGAACCTTTCTTTTTTATTTCAATGTCTCTTGTTATGAGCTCCCATTCAGGCACGTCTCCGGGGACAAATATTTGAAAACGCGTTGGTTCTTAACAGAAAACGACCTGCAAATCTGCAATCCTTCAATATATGTATTGATGTGTTTCAGAGACTTCCATGGAACAGCATTTACCACATATATTAAATGAAAAGCGTGAACGAATCCACATCTTTGCACTGGCACTCGAAATGAGGAAATATTTTACTTTCATCTTTTACAGAAACAACCTTTGTACTGCATTAAAGCTATATATGTACTATAAAACCATCCCAGCAGGTGTCTTCTCTTCTCAATTTCTGCTTCGAAATCTCTGGCGTCTTAACAGTAATTCCATATTTCCACTGATAAGGCAGCTGTGCGGGAGGAAAATGAGATTTCATCTAAAAGGAACTAGTCATTGCACCTTGCAATCTGTACACAAGCCTCCCAAGTATAAGGTTATCCTCTGGCATGTTGTTCATGAATTGTCAAAAAAAGTCTTTCACTTGGATTATTCTTACATGCCAGCAACCTCACCAAAACGTTATATAGAGCTGAATGAAAAGAAAGCGTTTGTCCAATCACCCTTTGTAACAGTCGTATGTACATAATCAAAACCTGGAAAGCAGTGAAAAGCTAAGCTTAGGTTCCAATACCCGAGCCCTGTGTAATGACACTTGCAAACTAAGTGTTGGCAGTTTGTTTGTGATATATTACAGGACCTGCGGTAGCGGCTCTCTATTTATGGTTGAGTTGATCAACCCTTTAGAAAGAGCAGTTTTTTGGTGGCTTATAACTTCGGTGCCGTTTGACACGTTTGACACATCCTCACCAAACCTTGCAAATAAAAGAATATGTCCACCTCTGGTGCAGTTTCATTAAGGGGAGGCCAGGGATGTCATTTCACAACAATACCAGGGGGTAGCGGAAGTGACATCACACAACGTTTGGCTGCTGATAAGATCACAGGAAGTGATGTCATTGCACCCAACTACAAAGTGACATCACGGGAAGTGATGGGACACATCCTTTCACCCCTTGACAAAACAGGAAGGGGAATCACATAGCATTGCTCCTAAGTACACTATGAAAAATACGGTTACAATATCACTAATGTGATATACATGTCATACAACAATGGATAACCATATGTATCATTAATATCAGTGTGTATAGGCACATATTACCAAATTATTGTGAATGCACGCAGACGTCCAAGGCCAAATTATAACAATGTCTTATTATGTCTTATTATAAAGCAATTAAGCTTAAGTGCTTTATATAGAACACATATAGAACACATATACATACAATGTTACCCAGCCTGTTTCAGTACTCATTTATCAACCTCAGATGGTTGAAAGGCTGAGTTGAGGTGTTTAAGAACTGACTAAATCAGTGACTCATTCCCTGAAGTGTGCCTGAAAAAAACCTTTAATGAGTCTAGCAACTATTGTATAGACTTCCAGAAAGACAAATGATGTGTTATTCCTATTCTTTCTTATTTAGGGTCACTGCTCAAAAGTGTTACACTCGAGCAATAATCTTTTTTTTTTTGAGAGGCTTCAAAAAGAATGCCAGCCATTCCAGAAACAAAGAGCTACATGGCCCTGGCCACAGCACAGGAGCTTAAATCATATATATATATATATATATATATATATATATATATATATTACACAGCCACGGCAGTGGCTGTGTAGTTATGGTTAAGTTGCTGTTTCCATAGGAAGAGCACTTTTTGGGCAGCTTATAACTTCGCTCCCCCCCGGACGAATCCTCACCAAACTTTGCAAAAAAAGTATATGGCCACTCTGAATTATTTTGCAAAGTTTGGTGAGGATTCGTCCAGGGGGGGAAAGGTATAGGGGGGATCCCAAAACTTTTTTTTCCCATAGACTGAATGGGAGAAAACTTTGCGCACGTCTACAGCCCGAACCGCTGGACGGATTTACACCAAATTTGCAGCAGGAGCGGCGGTCTGGTCCCGAAAGCGTGCTTTTACAAATTTGGTGTAAATCCGTCCAGTAGTTTTTTTTAAAAATGACCAAAATGTAAGGCAAAAAAATTAGTGATATCTGTGTTCGCTTTGCGGACGGACTTCCCTGTTCGCTCCGCGGACAGCACCCCGATTGGCCCATGGCCTTGCTTCATGTCCGCGGACATGCGACGTGTTCGCTGATTGGACGGCGAGGGGCGTGGAGCACGTCAGATTTTCTGTGGCGCCCGCCATCTTGTATTCGCTGTCGACCGCGTACAGCGCGGTGAAACGTGGATAAAAAATTGTATTTAGTGCCGTGTGTTGGTGTGAGTGTTTGGGGAAGGTGGGGGAGTATGAGATAGGTTCAATGTTTTGTTTTTTTATGTGCTAGACCTTTTTGTTGCGTTTGATTTGTCCGCGGAGAACACGGCTGTTCTGACATTTTGTAAATAAACTAAATGGTGGGGTGTTTAGAGGACGGAGTATGTGTCATTTTTGTTCGCAAGAAAGGTAAAAATGAGCTATGAACACTCGCGGTGTACTTAATTGTTCGTAAATACACAAACTGGGGGTGTCCTCAGGACGCTGTCCGTATGGTAATCTGTCTAGTTGAATGTGTTCTAAGAACACCCGCAGTGTCCCGAAATGGTTGCAATTACACAAAATGGGGGTGTTCTGAGAACGTTGTTTGTATTGTTCGTTGTCAGGGTGAAAGTGTTTTAAGAGCACTCCTTTTGTTCGTTAATTGTACAATTTCCTAGGGATGTCAACCGACTTTTTGTCCACTAAAGAATCGATAAATCCGGCTGGTGTGCGCCGACATTATGTGATAATCCTATGACTGGCGCAATGGACCTGACTGACTTGCTTTTGCGACACTAAATCATATCTCCCGCCCCTAAGCCTGATATTATCAAAGCATTCATATTCCCCGCCTTTCTCCGTGACGTTACAGGGTGCGTAATGAAACGCGCCCAGTCGTCTCCAGTACTACGCGACTTTACACAGAACCCGGAAGACAACACACATTATGTCACAACACAGCGTGCCACAATTCGGAATATGAAACTGTGATTTAAAAGCAAAGAGCAAGATTGTAAATGTTGTAAAGTACATTTATTTGACATCAAATGTTTAGAGAATATTCAGCAATTTGCATTTGTCTTTGTTGTCGATCCGCAAAAGTTCATGTTGAGACACGCGATGTCCCTTTGCGGTACAGAGAGTGTTAGATGAGCTTACAACTCAGTGCGCCACAATTCGGAATATGAAACTGTGGTTTAAAAGTAAACAGCAGGATTGTACATTTGGTAAAGTACATTTATTTCACATGAAATGTTTAGTGAATATTCAGCGATTTGCTATTGTCTCTGCTGTCGATCAGCAAAAGTTTATTTGGAGCCACGCGTTGTTCCTTTGCGGTAGATAGGCTGTTGGTTTATGGTAAAAGCAGTAAATGGTCGCTCTGATAATCGGAAGGTTGCTCCAACAACGAGCCATTAGACCACCCTATTGGTTGGTATGTTGTTTGTAGCCGCTAGTACTGCTTAAGGGCATATTGGTCCTTGGCGATTGTCCCATAAAATGGTGAGGGTCATGAAGTTGCATATTTGGACTTCTGGCCCCATCCGCTGGAGTCTGTAAATCGTGACATAGACAAAATGGGGCCACATACCTGTTTTAAAAAAACATAAATTAGTCTCACCAGCCGATCTTCATTAAAAATCATCATTTTATTTATTAGGGCGTGAAACTATTTGCTATCGAAGATAGTGCAACAGAGTATGTTAATAACAAAATAATAATATTTTCCCATTCATATAGCGCTAAGAACCGTGAGGTATGTAAGCGGTGCTTATTATTAACCACGGTGTGTGGTGCTCATTTATCGACCACGGAAGGATGAAAGGCTGAGTTTCGCCTTGCCGGGATTCAAACTTGCGTTAGCAAGCTGTGCACGGATGTCAAAGCGAACGCTGTACTCGCTGTGCCACTTGACAGGCTACAGCGAAGTGGCACAGCGAGTAGAGCGCTTGACTGCCTATAGACCAGATAAATTATTTCTATTAACCCACCCTGTGTCGTCTGCCTTTTTCAGAGCCCTCTAAACGACAGGGGATCAATTCGGCTGTGATAGTGCGCGGTAGAAAACATTATGCCACTTTCAACGAACAAGTTCAACTTGAGCGGTCTTTAATGCTACGCTGTTGTAATTATATTTGGTATAAAATAATCTAAAGGGTTACTTACAGTACAATTGCAATTTCCATTGTCTACGAGTGGTGCAGTCCCAAAATACGACTCCGCGTGTGCCAACGATCTTTTCGTATAGTGAAAGATATTGAAAAATATGAAAAATATTATGGACTAACTGAAAATGTACTTTTAAATTGTTCAGGGACACGATGAGCGTGGGCGCGGTCATATGATCTGTTTGCGAACTAGTCTGCGAAGGAAGCGCCTGTCCGCTTCAGTGATGTCATCAATGACATTTGTGATGTCATCTTTGATGTCCTGGGTATTAGTCTTAGCAGTGCACGGTGGTGGCGCGAGTTATGGTTGCTTAGCTTACCATAACTGGTGAATTTCAAGGGTTTTTCGGTTTTACTTGGAACCATAACGTCCCTTTAACAAAGTTTTTTCACTGAATTTCATAGGTTTTTAGTAGCGCAACTTAACCATAACGTCCCTTTAACAATGTTTTTTTCACTGAATCTATATATATACATATATATATATTTAAGCAAATATATATATTTTTTAGGGATAACAAGGGAGACACGAGGGGTAGCAAGGGAGACCTCAGGGGTCACAGTTGTGACCCCTGGCTACCCCCAAATTATGCCTCCGGGGGAGGAGTTATTGGAGGGTCCCTAAACTTTTGAAATCCTCATAGACATAATGGAAAACAAACGTTGCTCATACCTACAGCACAAAACACTGAACAGAATTTGGTGTAAATCTGTCCAGTAGTTTTTTCAAGAAGTACATTAAAAAAAAATGTGATATCTGCGTCCGGTCCGTGCACTTATTTCCCGATTCATTGTCCCTGGACATCTGGTATTGCGTGATGTTCATGGACAACAAACGCACATGCTGATTGGTCATTTAAAATGTGAACTGTGTCAAAGGTTTGGAAACGGTCGCCATATTAGATCTGCAGACCACGCCCTATGTTCGCAGACAGTGCAGCAAGAAAACAACTCTGGCAAATACATTTGGGGTTGGTTTGCAGCTGAAAGTGTGTCTGGGAAAGGTTGGAAAAAAGGTAAGATGGAGCTGTTTTTATAGGTGAAAAACACTGTGTGGGTGCCGCCGACTCAGCAGTCAATTCGATTGTTCAGGGCCATATTCTGTGCTATCGACATGGTCATGTGTCTGCAGACATCATTGGGACTGGGGGAGGTTTTGTGTTTTGGTAGATTGAAACATATTTCATGAAAGTAGCAAGTGTGAGTAATAAGTGTGTGTTTGGAATAAAAACAAAGTGTTGCTTAAGTGGTTACACAATAGCTAAAGTGTATAGTTATGTATGTGGCAAGGTTATAACATGGTTGAAGAGTGTGGGATTATGGACACTGCATTTCAACATGTAGACTCAGCATTTCACATTCACATTTTAGCAAGGGTTTGAACCTGGGCTAGGGCCAAGGGTGTGAAACTCATTTCTGGACTCAAGAGTGTGAGTCTCAGGCAGAATTACATAGGTGCCAATGCACAGAACACATGCTAGAAATTGCACTTTGCTTCAGGATGCTAGTCCAATGAACTGAACTGCACTGAATGTAAAACTAACCTTAATCTAACATACTAATTAACTCACCCCCATTTAACATTTACCTGGATCCCATAATAACATTTAGTGCAAATTAGCTCATCAAATAAACTGGATACAGGTTGAGCCAATGCATAATTCTCTGGAAATCGGTAAAAGAAAAATGGGCCTTTAACGTGCAGGCTGAATCTGCGCTGTGTGGTAGCTGAAAAATTTGAAGATCTGTTCTGCTAAAACATGGCTTTGCTTTGGAGCAGGAATCTCAAGAGAAAAATTAAACATTTTTCTCTACAGCAATGCAGTTAGCACAATGAGAAAAATTGCATGATGTGGGTAGGTCTGGACAAGGGGATGTGCTTGTGATTGACAGGGGAGTCACAAAGGAGAGCCACAAAAGCAGTTTTGAGGCAGAGTTGAGGCAGAGTAGAGAGGCATTCCTCTTCGGACACTGACAGATGAAGGAGGCAGAAGTGCTGGTTGCTGAGCAGACTGAGTCTGGTGCTTGCAAGCTGAATGGCTGCTGCTCTAAGGCTGACGCTGTCTCTCCTGGGTTGATTATCCTTAGAAAAACTGCAGTCTCGAGAGTCCTTATATGGGTTGTCTATGTGCAAGGCTGGCAGAAAGGCTGGGGAAGATTTCACTCTCAACCTCAGTGAGGAATAACGACAACAGATTAAGGTAAGTATGAGGTTAATTGAGGTGCTGGTCATGTGAATGATATGATGTAGCATAGGTTAAATAATACAGTTAATTTTAGGTTCTGCATCAGAGATTCACATTTAAATATGCATGTCATTCTGTGTTCATGTTTCTCAAAGTCTTGCTGTTTTTTTAAAGGGTATTTTTCTTGCCAATTTATGCAAAGTTAATGTTAATTGGCAGTTTTGCACAGATAGAGCGCTGAAAAACATTGCAAGACAAAAAAGTACTTGCACTGTGAAGTATAATGTGGGCATAAGTGTCACTCTGTGTAATGTACATAATTCTATTTTACGATAAATAACAAAATCAAACAAATGATTTAGTCTCATATTTATTCTGCAATCAGTCCCTTTGATTTAACATGCAAGGAGTGATGCAGACGTGCAGTAAGACATATCTCAAAGATAAGTTGCCAAAGTCAATTGTGAGGCTGAATGAATGTGCTGTATTTCAGTTGCATGTGTTCCATTTGTTGAAACTCAGCCAAAAGGGCATAGTGTGGTATTCTACATAAGTTACCACATGATGGAATAAACCATCTATTCAGACTGTACTAAGTCCAGTATTTGTTTGTTGTTAGTGACCCTGGTAAAAATAATTATTAGGCAGTATTCTGAAATCAATCTCACCCCAATAAAAATGACCCCAACAAGTTTCCCAGAATATATATTGCCAAGGACTATACAAATACCATCAAATACCACCATAACAAATAATACTACAAAATAATAGATATAACCACAAAATATATTTAACAATAATATAGTTGTGATGGTGGTTATTGTGTATATTTCTGGGGTCATGGTTTTATAGTTGTGGCAATGGATAGCATGGTTGTATAGTTGTGGCAGGCAATATTAAAAGCAAATGGGATGAGTCATGTTTTTTTGAGGGTGTAATCTGCATATTTTTGATATGCATGAATTATATTGTTGTGGCCATGGCCAGTTTCCCCCAATAATCAGGACACTGGCCATGGCCCCAGTAATATGTGTATAGTAATTATGGTGGCTGTAGGGAGAGTATACAGTCTTTGTAATGTGGTGGGAGGATATTATAGAAGTGTATAGAATGTATAATCCTACAAGATTTGTGCACACTGCCTATGACTATGCTAGTTTGTTGTCGGTGATTATGGCTAAACTAATTTGCTGAGAGAAATTGATAGTGACCATGGATGTTTAGTTGAATATTGAAAGAGGGCTGTATTGTAGAATTGTACACACTGGCAAAATGCATAATAATTTCTCCTCAGTAATTATGACTACAGTAATATGCCGAGAGTAATTGATACTGGGTGTGGATAATTTCTTCAATATGGCAGGAAGACTGCAATCTGTGGTAGTTTCTCTATAAGGAAAAAAACGTTAATGTGTTAACATGCTTTGAAACATTTAATTACTAACAGTTGTTCATACACATTTACTTGTATTTACTTTTTTGACCTTCATACATAGTACATAATATAAACTTTGTGTCATACAACATTTGTGTGTGTACACTGTTGTTGTATTAACATCTAGTAATCACTGTGTCTTGGGGAAAAAATCCACAGTCAATGAAAAAAAAACATTGTATACAGGTACAGTTTGTGGTACTAGCATGGTTTTAAAGTTTAATTGTTACATAATATATGTGTGTTGGAAGTAGTTAGATACCTGGTGGCGTATTCTAACTATATTGGATTTTAAAAGTACTACTGTAGTACTATGGGTGCACTATGTAAGTATAATTGTGACGTCATCTTTAAAGTGTGTTGTAATGAAGGGTATGTTTAAAGTAGTTAGATATAAATTGGTGTATTCAACCTGTGTATTGTTCTCACTTTAATGAGTACATTTGGGTTGCAAGAATAATAGGTAGGCATTTGTTAGATTTGCTGGTAATCTATGTTTTTGAGTAACAGAAGTGGTGTTACATGCAAACCAAACACTTCTTGTTTTTACATAAGCAGTACAGTTGCCTAAATTAGTTGTGGCACCAGTGCAGTACATTATACCTATTGTTTTGAATGTTTTCTTGCCAAGAGATACTTGGACATTTGTAAAGTTAGCAAGCTTGCAGCGATTTCTGGTACTATCTGTATTTTACCTTAAAAGCATTAGTATCAGACATTGGCCATTTGAATCTATTTGTATGCTGGAGCGATTGCCTGAGTTGTAAAAAGAGCATAATATGCCCTGATTTGCATTTTGTAGAAGCTGGTGAAATGGAATGTATTCACATATTTGTATGGATACATTCACAAACCATTCATTATGGATGTGCTCTTGTGAAACATGGTTGCATACTATGCATGTATGTTCCCAAGTGTATGAAATCTGTATTATTTCATGTATATGGATGATTTTATGTTTTTATTACCTGTGGTGAGTACATTCTTGAGGATCTTCCAGTGTGTTTATGGTGAATTTTTACGATTCCTACTCAATAGTACAATTTCTGCCTTATACTTGAGACACTGTACATTCTGTCTGGATTATTTTTGACATTTGTCTGAAGAAGAAGCATTTGCAAACACAACTGATCAGAGCTGTTTAAGTAAATGTTCTGAACAATTGGTGGCAATTAGAAGTGAAGATTAATTGCAACATTTGCATAGCAATTTACTCCAGTTGTGTTGCTGAATTTAAATGGACCAGAGAGTTTTGCCGCTGTATCTTTTGATGGTCCTGAAGTTGTTTCTGGATGAGAGACATGTATGTCTGTGTCTTCTGATGGATGTACTGTTGTTTTATGACCAGAGAGATTTATTTTTTTTTTTTTTGCTTGTATAACTTGAAGGACCTGCAGTTGTTCTTTGTTTTTTCGATGGTAGGGAGATATGGTAATGCTTCTGTTGTTATTAGGTCTCTTTTTAAAGGATGTGTTTTCTGAGGTACAGTGTACATATATAGGGGGGGTGCACATAACTTGTAGTATTCTAGGAGGGTTTAACTTTGTTAAAATCAAAGTTAACTAGGAATAGACCATCAACTGTAAAGAGATGTGAAATTGCTACGTAACTCATCCCTTCTTTGAAGACTGTGCTGCAAATGTCGACTATTGCATGGTCTAGAGTTTGCGACTTGTCAATAGAGACAGTTTTATTTACATACAAATGAAGGACATGTGCTATTGTGGGGACTATTCATTTAACTTCTGCAAGTTTGTCAAAGTGTATGTTGACAAACTGAATGTTGTTGTCGTGTAGATACGTTTGGAAGCCAACAACTGCACCAATTGCTACATTGACTTAACCTTGTTCTACATCTAGGTTGTGTTTTAGAATTACTCTGCAATTTAGACACAGAGTTAATAGTTTTTTTTTTAATCCAGCTGTGTTGGAGATACATTTTTCTAAGCTATGTTAGTCATGCTGTTGCTTATTGACACATAGGAAGTTTCATGTTATGCACTTCTAGTTTGTCTGTGGAGCTGATATGCAGTATGGTTTGTATTTCCTTTTTTAACATTGTATCGTTGAATTAGCTACAGCTTGGTGGACTTTGCATCCTTAGTAAGCAGGCACATTCTAATGTTTTTTTAAAATGTTAGAATCAGTTAGATCTGCAGACTGATGCATGTTTTGAGTTATTTCTCTGTAAGGGAAAATGCAGCCAGAGATTTAAATTACTAATGCTGCAGAGTGTATTACAGCATTCTTTGTGTCCCAGTGTTTTGAATATGGGTAGTCATTTTACTGGTGCTAACTGTAAGAGGTCTCAGAAAACAATAACATGTTTTCATCCAAAGAGTTCCTCCTAGTCGGTTTTTGGGACTTCTTGCATTATAAAACGAATTAAAGTGAGTATGAAGTTGGAAACCATTCTTACTGCATCAATTAGAGGGACTTTCATTTGTTGCAGAATTATGTGTACTTCAGTAGCAGCTTCTGCTGACAGTTTGTAGTAGTCTACTTTCTATTCTTGTTCTCTGGGAGGAGAAGTATTTGGTCTACAGTTACACCTCCTATGTTGTAAGCAGCTAGGTTATGTGTTACCCCTTGTAGAAATGTCCTAACTATTTCAGTTAAGAATGTTTTTTGGAACCAGCCTCACGACAGAGCAGATTTGTATAATTGTACAGCTATAAATTTTAGTTTCATTTGTTAGTCCATGTTCAATTTCTTCGGTGACTTCTAAGTAAATGGTGAGTTGGTCATCATTTAGCTGTGGTTTGAGCATTGACATATCTTCTTCAGATTGTTTAGATTGATACATGGTGTTTTCTACCTCAGTCATGGCCAATGTTCCCTCTAAGCTTTGCGCATGTGCGCTTGCCCAGATTCCTTCTTGGTGTTGCTCAGAGTTTTTTTTAGCAGCGCGCATATGCAATGTTCACCTGTTCAAAAAGATTTATTAAGGCACAAGCTACAGTAATTACCTGACATGTTATTTCTCTTAAAATAAGCAACTAGTCTTGATATTCTGCTCATTTGCATTATACTACTATGCGAGTGTGTCCGTAAACATCTAAAATCCCTAAAAGCAAAATACACAAACAAGAGGTTGAAACCTAATATGAAAAACTGGCTCCATGAACGTAAGAATCTATCCAAGATATGCCTGCACACATTAACCAAATAATGTTCCCTCACCACCCATGACTCCTAAACTTGACTCTACCATACTTTTACCATAATAATCTAACTTCTACCCCAGAACACATCAAGATACTGTTGGGTGTCCTGACCCACGTTTGGACTATTATGCTGCAACATTTGGTGCGTGGGCTTAGGAAATACAAGATGGCGGAAAAGCCCACATTTGCGCCAGGATCCAGGAAAACCATGCAGTTTTTGTGCACACAAAAATGGTCGCCTGACCTACCACCCACCAGTGCGAGCGTGATGGGCCAGGAGTGCCATGAGTGGAATGCGTGCCAAAGGAAAAACAGCAGTGCCTGTTAGCTCAAAAAGCGCTTTGAAATCACCTTTGTTTCTCTGAAATGCAAGCTAAAAATGCCTATTTCAAACATTGCAAGATATTCATAAATCTCTCTGAACACCAGCAGACATGTGGCAGAAGGTAGACTTGTGTGCATACAAAATCTGGAAAGAGAAAGAGCCTAAAATAATGTTCATAATGAAACTGGCTGAGCTGTGGATGTCAGCAGCCTAAGTTAAATTGGACTGAAAGACACTAAAATCTAAATGTTTAAAATAAATGAGTGACCTACTGTTCAGTGTCACATAGTTTGCAACTGTTAAATGTCATAGTTTTGAACTTAGAATCAGCTTTCTAGCTGCATGTGTAAGAATTGTAAGTTTGATTTGGATGAAGAAAAACTGGGAACAAAAGTAACATTTAGCTGAAGCCTGGCTTAAAGAGATTGAATTCTGCCTGACAACTACCCCCGACGGGAGTTGAAACTTGCCCAACAAATGTTCCCAGGCCTGGCTGCATTCTGGTGCCCCCACCAAAAGGAGATGACACCTCCCTGATTGAATCAGGGGAGGAGCAACTAGGACTGGAGGTAAACAGAACAATGAGCCTTCCTTGGCTCAGGCAAATGTTAAATTATGGGGGGTCATAAATGGATTCTTCTTGAGAGAAACGGGGAGGGGCAGTGCCTCTGTGAGCAACTTGAGTTGGAGGAAGTGGACAAACCAGAAATTCCACCATGTGCTTTGGAAATCCACACCCGTCTGGGCCAGAACATAATTTTAAAAAGATGGATAATTCATAGTACGGACTTGTCAAAATTATATAATTAATATAATTATTCTTGTGATTTTTCTGTGCATATTTTAAGAGGTGTTAGGACTCTGTGGTATGTTCTTGGGGATAGAAGTGGAAAATAAGGTATTACACCAAATGTCTGTATGTTAAAAATCTGACACTTTATCATCTGATGCCCATATTCCTTGTGCATGTTTGTGTAAAATCTGGAAAAGTTTAGAGGTCGTTATCTGGATGAAAAGGGCAGAATTCTGCCAGAAGTGGACACAACATCTTACAAAGACAGGGATCTGATGGTTTGGTGCTACAGAAAATATGTTAACTGGACATATAATATTAGAAAAATGTTACATAGATAAATGTGTATTTGGATCAAGAATAGATTTGTGTGCAAATTGACCAGGGGTGGATCCTCTGACCCATAAACTACCTCATCACGATGACACTCCATTTCCTTCCCCAATCAAGGGAGAGAGGAGGACTTGGCCAATGATAAGTTGTGAGGGGCAGGCTTGGTTATGCCACGCACACACCCATTTTCTAAAGACATAAAAGGAACACCAAAACCCAGGTAGAGACATTCACTTTCCACTTTCTTGCGACGCATTTTGCCGGACGAGACAATATACAGAAGGACCATCTCCATAACCAGAGACCAGACCACTCTGCAGTGCCAAGAACTTTTGCCAGAACCAGAGACCAGACCTCTGTGAAGTGCAGAGCAGAGCTGACCCAGAGAGCTGTGACTTCAGAAACACCCGCCAGGAGTCCAGTCCAAACCTGATTAGACCTTGACGGCCTATTTCAAATTTATAGTGTGAGTACTCAGCCAGAACTGTGCAACCCATCTCTTAGCTTAAAATAATCTAATTCAAACCATTTCCACCTATCTAGAACTGCATCATAGAATTGTGTGTCCATCCTGTTGATCCAAAACCTTCCACAGCACATCTGTCATTCTGAAACTTTAATTTCATTTCTGAAAATCTATCTCTACAAAATCGTCCGTATCTTTGGAACCATGTGGGCTAGGGATGAGATTTAACTTGCATTTGAAAGCTAAGATCCTAAGCTTCCTGAGAAGCTACTCCTTACAGTTATTCTGTAATCACGCTTTACGCATTCAGAAAAATTGCCGCAAATTGAAAAATTAGCTCCTGTCAAAATAGCTGCTTTTGCTTGAACTGCTAAAATTCGTTTTCAACCTACTAATCCCTCATTGAGTATTGCCAGTGTGGCTTCAACTAACCTTAAGTAGCTATCACCTACCCTGAATCTCCTATAGGGAATTAAAATCATTTTTAGCATATTTTCACTTCTTTGCAAACCATATTTAAAGTATTTTTCCTGTGTTTTAAAATCATTCCTGTGATCTAAGCTTGCTAGGGGGGAACTGAACTACATTTTATTGTATTCCTGAGAACTGTGTGCTCTTCTTTCCATCTTTTTATATTGCATAAGGGGGGACTGGTGAATTGCCAAAAGGGGAAAAGTGTCTTTTGTTGAAATCAAATCAAGGTTATTCCTGTGTTGCATTCTTTTTCATCATTGTTTTTCCTTGAAACCATAAAAGCATTCTCAGTTACCTTATCCTCCCTATACTAACTCTTAAGTAGTTGAATCAGTGTGCTAGTGTAACATCACCCGTTGTTGATCACTGTCATCTTCCTAAGTGTGATATCAAATATTAATTTATTATAAAAGTGTGATATATTACATGGCCACGTTAGTGGCCATGTAGTTATGGTTAAGTTGCTGTTTCCATAGGAAGAGCACTTTTTGGGTGGCTTATAACTTCGCTCTTCCTGGACGGATCCTCACCAAACTTTGGAAAAAAAGTATGTGGGTCACTCTGAATTTTTCTGCAAAGTTTGGTGAGGATTTGCCCCCCAGGGGGGGCAAAGTTATAGGGGGGGTCCCAAAACTTTTTTTTTCCCATAGACTGAATGGGAAAAAGTTTTTGCTCGCGCCTACAGCCCAAACCGCTGGACGGATTTCCACCAAATTTGGACCAGGAGCATCGGCCTGGTCCCGAAAGCGTGCTTTTGCAAATTTGGTGAAAATCCGTCCAGTAGTTTTTTTTTAAAATGACCAAAAAGTAGGTAAAAAAAATTAGTGATATCTGTGTTCGGTTCGCGGACACACTTCCCTGTTCGCTCCGCGGACAGTGTCCTGATTGGCCAATCGTCTTGCGTGATGTTCGCAGACATGCAACGTGTTCGCTGATTGGACGGCATGAAGCGTGAAGCGCGTCAGATTTTTTGGTACCGCCTGCCATTTGGATTCGCGGACGTCCACGGACAACGCGGTGAAACTTTGTTCAAAATGTGTATTTTGTAGAGTGTGTTGGTGTGTAGGAGTGTTTGGGGAGGGTGGGAGTGTATGAGATAGGATGAAAGTTGTGTTCTTTATGTGTTAGACGTTCTTCTTGTGTTCGATTTGTTTGTGGACATCACAGGTGTTCTGAAATGTTCTAAATAAACTGACTAGGGGGTGTTCTAAGGACTCAATATGTGTCCGTTTTGTTTGCAAGCAAAGTGAAACTGTTCTAAGAACACTCGCGGTGTCTGGAGAGTGTTTGTAGGGGTGTCCTGAGGACGCTGTCCTTATTGTTCTCTGTCAAGTTGAATGTGTTCTAAGAACACCTGCGGTGTCCTGAAATGTTCGCAAATAAACAAAATGGGGGTGTTCTCAAGATGTTTTTGAGAACACTCCCCGTGTCCTGAAATGTTCGTAGGGGGTGTCCTGAGGACGCTGTCCGTATTGTTCTCTGTCAAGTTGAATGTGTTCTAAGAACACCTGCAGTGTCCTGAAATGTTCGCAAATAAACAAAATGGGGGTGTTCTGAAGACGCTTCTAAGAACACTTGCGGTGTCCGGGGAGTGTTCGTAGGGGGTGTCCTGAGGACGCTGTCCGTATTGTTCTCTGTCAAGTTGAATGTGTCCTAAGAACACTCGCGGTGTCCTGAAATGTTCGCAAATAAACAAAATGGGGGTGTTCTGAAGACGCTTCTAAGAACACTCACGGTGTCCGGGGAGAGTTCGTAGGGGGTGTCCTGAGGACGCTGTCCGTATTGTTCTCTGTTAAGTTGAATGTGTCCTAAGAACACTCGCGGTGTCCTGAAATGTTCGCAAATAAACAAGATGGTGGTATTCTGAAGACGCTTCTAAGAACACTCGCGGTGTCCGGGGAGTGTTCGTAGGGGGTGTCCTGTAGACGCTGTCCGTATTGTTCTCTGTCAAGTTGAATGTGTCCTAAGAACACTCGCGGTGTCCTGAAATGTTCGCAAATAAACAAAATGGGGGTGTTCTGAAGACGTTTCTAAGAACACTCGCGGTGTCCGGGGAGTGTTCGTAGGTGGTGTCCTGAGGACGCTGTCCGTATTGTTCTTTGTCAAGTTGAATGTGTCCTAAGAACACTCGCGTTGTCCTGAAATGTTCGCAAATAAACAAGATGGTGGTGTTCTGAAGACGCTTCTAAGAACACTCCCGGTGTCTTGGAATGTTCGTAGGGGGTGTCCTGAGGACGCTGTCCGTATTGTTCTCTGTCAAGTTGAATGTGTTCTAAGAACACCAGTGGTGTCCTGAAATGTTTGCAAATAAACAAAATGGGGGTGTTCTGAAGACGATTCTAAGAACACTCGCGGTGTCTGGGGAGTGTTCGTAGGGGGTGTCCTGAGGACGCTGTCCATGTTGTTCTCTGTCAAGTTGAATGTGTCCTAAGAACACTCGCGGTGTCCTGAAATGTTCGCAAATAAACAAGATGGTGGTGTTCTGAAGACGCTTCTAAGAACACTCGCGGTGTCCGGAGAGTGTTCGTAGGGGGTGTCCTGAGGATGCTGTCCGTATTGTTCTCTGTGAAGTTGAATGTGTTCTAAGAACACCCGCGGTGTCCTGAAATGTTCGCAAATAAACAAAATGGGGGTGTTCTGAAGACGTTTTTGAGAACACTCCCGGTGTCCTGGAATGTTCGTAGGGGGTGTCCTTAGGACGCTGTCCGTATTGTTCGTTGTTAAGTTGAAAGTGTTCTAAGAACTATCGCGTTGTTATGAAATGTTCATAGGGGGTGTCCTGAAAACGGTGTCCGTATTGTTCGCTGGCAAGTTCAAAGTGTTCTAAGAACACTCACATTGTTCGCGGACAACAAAAGATTCCCATAGATCATAGTTGAAATGTTTGACTCTATGGATGTGATATGCTGCGGTGGTTGTTGCCAGGGCATAGAGTCTTGGGTGCATGGCCAAATGGCCATGCACCCAAGACTCTATGCCCTGGCAACAACCACCGCAGCATATCACATTCATATTTGCTCATAACTTTGGGTGAAAAACAAATGTATATGGAACAAAGGTATTAGATACTATGGATGTGATATGCTGCTATGGTTGTCCTTATTATTGTATACTTACTGTTTGGTCTAGTAATGGGAGTCCATGTTTTTCTTCTTCATTTCTGTGATAAAAGAAAATAGCATGTTAGTATTAGTATTTTGTAATGACTTATTACATTGTATAAGCAATATACTTTTATTTTTTTTCGACCCTCATATTTAGTAGAGTACAAATCACAGTACTGTGCAATTTGCTCAGTTTCTGTATTTGTTGCTAAAATCATTGGGTCTGTGGGAGAAAAAAAAAATCCAAGTTGGATTAAAAAAAAAAACGTTTTCTGTTATGCTACAGTTTATTTGTTTGTTTGTTTTCAGTGTTCACTTGTTGTTACTGGCTAATGCTTTATACTTTACTTTGTTGTATTTTTTTTGGAGCAGTAAAAGATTCTTCATTTGTTTTGATAATATAACATTTTGGAGCCGTTAGATACCAATAGGCGTATTCTAACTGTCTATTTTTTTAATATATGTTAGTGGTTTTGATTTATCTATTTGGATATTGTTAAATTTTGGGACAGTTAGATACCAATTGGCGTATTCTAACTGTGTATTTTTTGGCCTAATTTAGTGGTATTCATTTATCTGATTAGTTGTTGTAGAATCTTTGAGCAGTTAGATAGCTTTTGGAGTATTCTAACAGCTTATATTTTTAACACAAATTTATTTAAAGGTTTAAATACAGTTTATTTATCAAATGTTGGTTTTAAGAACATCAAATAAGCGTTTGTAAGATTTGCTGGTAATCTCTGCTTTAGAGTAATGGTACGATCATTACATTCAAACCATCCACATTTCTTTTTTATATATGCAGTGTAGTGCCCTGAATTGGTTGTGGCTCCTGCGTGGTAGATTATACCTATTGTTGTGAAGGTTTTCTTACCAAGTGATATTTGACCATGTGTGAATCCAGTCAGCTTGCAGTTGTTTTTGGTACCATCTGTATTGTAACATAGAAGCATTAGTATTACGTATTTACTATGTGTTTGTATTACTAACGTGGAGCGATTATCTAAATTGCAGTTAGAGTATAATCTACCATGGTGTGCATTTTGTACAAGTTGCTGAAATGGAATGGATTCACAATTTGGTATTGATATATATATGAAATGTTCATTGGGGATTTCTTCTTGTGTCACATTGTTGCAGAGAGTGCATGT
Source organism: Ambystoma mexicanum (assembly GCF_040938575.1). NCBI lineage: Eukaryota > Metazoa > Chordata > Amphibia > Caudata > Ambystomatidae > Ambystoma > Ambystoma mexicanum. Next base: position 570,774,823 of record NC_090930.1, on the reverse strand, counting down.
ATGTTTCCACATGTATGAAATCTGAAAGATTTCATTTATAGGTATGTTTTTGTTTTCCAGTACTTGTAGTAAGTACATTAGACATTCTTGTGGATCTTCCTGTGAGTTTATAGTGAATTTCACCATTCCAGCACAGTAGTCCAATTGTCGTCTTATTCCAAAAACACAATATGTGTTGTCAGGATTGTTTGCTGCATTTCTGTGAAGTGCTAACATTTGCAACAACAATGAGTGTGTACTGTGTAAGTAAATGTAGTCAAAAATTGGTGGTAATTGAAATAGAATATTCATTGCTACATTTGCATAGCAACTTACACCAACTATATTTGAGAATTTAAATGATCCAGGTAGTTCTGTATCTAACTGCTTTTTTTGGAGTTTGTCTTCCTTCTTTAAAGAAGTACCTGGTTTACTTTCTCTAATTGATTCTTTTTTGTTTGTGGTACTTGATGAAGTATTAGTTTCTTTTACTCTCTTTGGAGGATTTGCAGTGACGTCCTGTTGCATTTCTGTTTGATTTAGTTTTCTTTTACAACGTTTTAGTTTTTGTGGAACAGAATATGTGTTTAGATGGGGAGTGTATAGTGTGCGAAGTCTATTATATTCTAAAATGCAAGGAATATAAGCGTTTACTTTACTTGCATCAAAGTTGATTAGAAATAGACTGTCAAGTGTACGTAAGCGTGATAGTGCTACGTAGCTCATGCCTTCTTTAAAGACTGTGTTACCAATATCTATCATTGCTTTGTCTAGGGTAAGACCTTGTGATTTATGAATCGTGACTGCGTATGCAAGAGTTAGAGAAAATTGTTCTCTGCGTACATACATATCTTTGAACAGAAGGAATCTAGCTGTTGAGCGTCCTATCTGTTTTACTTCTGAAAGTTTGTCAAAGAGTATATTGACAAACTGAATTTTGTTGTCACGTGGGTATTTTTGAAAGCCAACAACTGTACCCAGTGCTCCATTAACTAGTCCTTGGTCCACGTCAAGGTTACGTTTAAGCATTACTCTGCAATTTAAGGATAATTTTAACATCTTTTCTAAGCCTCTGTGTTTGAGATTGATTTTTCTAAATTATTTAGTCTTGTTGTGGCTTGGTCACACATGGGTAGTGTCATACCATGTACATCTAGTTTGTCTGTGGCGCTAATTTCCATTATTGGTTGCATTTCTTTACTTAACATTATTTCATTGAATTTGAGACAGCTTGAAAGAGTTGGCATTAAGGCCATACAATTGACATTTTTGTGGGCTAATTGTTTGTTTGTTTGTTTGTTTATTTATTTAGTATAGCGCGCAAAACCCAGAGGTAACAGGGCGCAACAGAGGTCAGGAAGATAGGATTACTTAAAAACTTGGTTACAGAATAAGATAGGCATGAGAAAAAGTGCATTGCATTTACAGTTACATTGTGTGGGATGTGCATATATACATATAATTGAGCGAAGGTTTACAAATTTACATATTAATACTGTGCGTAGGAGCAGTTCGGTTGCATTTACATATTTACAAATTTAAGGCTGTGCGTGGTAGTCAGGTTATAGCATTGGCATGATCAGATTAGATGGCAGGGTTAGTCGTGAGGATCATTGGCCCGCAGCCAAGTGAGGGTGTTTCGCCTGAAGCTATAGTAGGATTGGTCTGTCCTAATGTGGAGTGGGAGGGCGTTCCAGTGTTGGGCTGCCAGGACAGGGAAGCTGCTGCCGCCGGTTTTCTTTTGTCTGAAATTGGGTACCTGCAGGCAGTAGGAATTGATCGATCTGGTGGGGCGGGTGGACGTTTTTTTCTTTATTCTGGATGCGAGATAGGGGGGGGCTGCGTTGTTTAAGCATTTGTGGGTGAGTGATGCCGTTTTGAGGGAGATGCGGTCATGGATTTTAAGCCATTTGTGTTCTCTTCTTTTGTTGGAGATGTGTTCCTTAGAGGGTAGGTTGAGGGCTGTTCTGAGAGCGTTGTTTTGTAGTGTCTGTAGTTTGTTGGTTATGCATTTGTTGTTCCATAACATCTGTAGCACATGCATTATCACCATAAAGTGCATTAATGTGCTAGGTTTTCAATGTTGCTTCTGCTTCTTTAGAAAGTATACCAACTCTCAAACTTTTAAAAATATTGGCATAAGTTAGATCTGCAGATTGGCGCATGTTTTCTGTTAATTCTCTGTATTGGAAATGTTGCCAAAGTTTGACATTTCCAATGCTGCCAACAGTGTTATAGCAGAGTTTGTGCCCTAATGTTTTAAAAATAGGTTCACCTTTTACTGGTGTTAATTGAAGCAGATCTCCAAAAACAATAATGTGTTTTCCTGCAAAGAGCTCCTCATAGTTTGTTTTGAGTACTTCTTGTAATCTGAGGTGAATCAAAGCTAACATCAGGTTGGAGACCATGCTCACTTCATCTATTAGTAGCATTTTCATTTGTTTCAATACTCTGCGTAATTCCATTGCAGCTTCTGCAGAAAGTTTTTAATAGTCTAATTTGTCTGGTGTTCTACTGGTAATAGTAGTAATCAGTGTAATGTAACACCACCTATGTTGTAGGCAGCTAAACCTGTGGGGGCAGTGACAACAGCTGACAGTTTGTTGTTTGTCAATTGTTGAAGGAACTTACTAATGATTTTGATTAGGAATGTTTTGCCAGAACCAGCTTCACCACTTAAGTACAGTAGTATAGGTTTATAATTATGGCAGGAACATTCTTTATTTTCATGTTTTACACCATGTGCAATTTGTTTTGTTACTTCTTGAAAAATGCTACTTTGCTCATTGTTTAATTTTGATTGTAGTATAGTTAAGTCTTCCTTATCTTCATACTGACACATGGTGTTTTCTACTTCTATCATAGATAATTCTGCCTCATTTGTTATTAGTGGTTCTCCCAGTGGTTCTTGGCGTCCTGTTACAGAAGGTTGACTACTGTCAGGAGTATCCTTATCTAGTTGGGCTTGGAGTTCTTCTTCATGTTGCTGTTCATTGTGCAACATTGTTTTGTACTGTGTAAAGTTTACATCAGTTATAGTGCTTTCATTTGCTTTGAAAGCATACTCATATGAGTCATAGTTATCTAGTAATTGTTCTTCTTTTCTGCATGGTTTGAAGAGTTGTAGCAAGGACATGTCATATACTTCTTTATGTTGAGGAGTCTTCAATGACAATTTGATATGATTAACCCTTTAAGTGCCATGGGTATTTCTCCCCAGTGCCAGAGCCTTTTTTGGTGATTTTGGTATGTGGCCATTCAATGGCTTGTAACTTTTTTGTTACATGAGATATCTCGGCCAAATTTGGCTCCTTTTCTTCCCACATGTAGGCGGTCGTAACGCCACCCAGGAATCCCAGGTTGCTGTAGGGGGGTGAGAGAAAATAAGGAAAATGTGCGAAAATTTTGGGTTTTTTCAAAAAATGCCAATAAAATGATGCACAAAGAAGCCAGTGGTTTTTTCCTTGTAAGAGCTAGGAACAAATGGTTTGCTGTGCTGAGTTCCCCAATGTGTTGGCTTTCAGGAACAGGTTGAGTGGAAATGGAAAAAAATTATTTTGATGGGGATATCAACCGTTTTGTGAGAGGTAGGCGATTTTTGCCATTTTTGCCAATTGGACATGCATGGACGGAATGGAAGAAAAGGGCAGGAAAGCCAAATTGGAGGACAGAAAGGCATATATTTCTGAAAAGTAGACAAAATTCCAAGTTTAGGAAGGGGTGATTTGTATAGGTCAGGCAACAACTAGGTAGGGGAAACTGCCATCGAATGGGGGAAAAGCGGGAAAATGACTGAAAAAAAAGGTATGTGTTGGACATGGTTGGCTTGGTACGGCAATAGCTTCTATGAATTTTGAGAAAAGCAATGCTCCGCTACATTCCCCCGACTCTTGCAGTTAGGAGAGCATACCATTTTTGTAGTGTTTGTACAAAACAAGCAATACCACAAGCCAAACACTGAGCCATGGTACACAGGAGTTTTACGCTCACGGTCTGACCCGACGCACTTAGCATGTGTAAATTGGGAAAACCAATGTGGTGAGGAACGGCAGCCATACATTTTTTGAAAGAGCACAGGCAGACCTTTTCAAGGGTAGGTGACTTGTGCAGGTTACAAAAGTGTATGGTGGCTAAAGCAGCGACTAAATGTAGGTCACATTTGGGAAAAGAAAGGGTTGTGAGACAAAGGGCTCCAGCAAATGGGTCAAAACGTTATGAAAACCACACAAACACAACACATGGCCTACCGTCCCGCATTCCCACAGGTGTCCCGATGAAAATGGTACCTCACATGTGTGGGTGCACCTACCTGGCCGCCAAGGGGAAAGCCCAAAACACAAGTAACCCCAAGTCTGTTTTCACACCGGAAATGTCACACTCTCCCATCATACAGATATGGGCCTCGGGTGTCCAAGCCACCGAGGAAAACAGGTAACCCCATGCATTTCCGAAAAGAGGACACCCGTGGGAATCCGCAGAGGTATGATATGCCCAAATTGCCCCAGAATTTATTACCCAGACACCCCTGCAAAGTCGGAAATGTGGGGAAAAAAACGCTTTTTCCGTACATTTCGCTCGACGCACCCATCGAAACACGCCCCCAACAACACATGGCCTACCGTCCCGCGTTCCCACAGGTGTCCCGATGAAAACGGTACCTCACATGTGTGGGTGCACCTACCTGGCCGCCAAGGGGAAAGCCTAAAACACAAGTAACCCCAAGTCTGTTTTCACACCGGAAATGTCACACTCTCACATCATACAGATATGGGCCTCGGGTGTCCAAGCCACCAAGGAAAACAGGGAACCCCATGCATTTCCGGAAAGAGGACACCCGTGGGAATCCGCAGAGGTATGATATGCCCAAATCGCCCCAGAATTTATTACCCAGACACCCCCGCAAAGTCCGAAATGTGGGAAAAAATACGCATTTTCCTCACATTTCGCTCGACTCACCCATCGAAACACGCCCCCAACAACACATGGCCTACCGTCCCGCGTTCCCACAGGTGTCCCGATGAAAACGGTACCTCACATGTGTGGGTGCACCTACCTGGCCGCCAAGGGGAAAGCCTAAAACACAAGTAACCCCAAGTCTGTTTTCAGAGGGAAAACTCAGACATTCTGCCGACCGGCACAAGGTACAGATATGGGCCTCGGGTGTCCAAGCCACCGAGGAAAACAGGGAACCCCATGCATTTCCGAAAAGAGGACACCCGTGGGAATCCGCAGAGGTATGATATGCCCAAATTGCCCCAGAATTTATTACCCAGACACCCCTGCAAAGTCCGAAATGTGGGGAAAAAAACGCTTTTTCCGCACATTTCGCTCGACGCACCCATCGAAACACGCCCCCCACAACACATGGCCTACCGTCACGCGTTCCCACAGGTGTCCCGATGAAAACGGTACCTCACATGTGTGGGTGCACCTACCTGGCCGCCAAGGGGAAAGCCTAAAACACAAGTAACCCCAAGTCTGTTTTCACACCGGAAATGTCACACTCTCACATCATACAGATATGGGCCTCGGGTGTCCAAGCCACCAAGGAAAACAGGGAACCCCATGCATTTCCGGAAAGAGGACACCCGTGGGAATCCGCAGAGGTATGATATGCCCAAATCGCCCCAGAATTTATTACCCAGACACCCCCGCAAAGTCCGAAATGTGGGAAAAAATACGCATTTTCCTCACATTTCGCTCGACTCACCCATCGAAACACGCCCCCAACAACACATGGCCTACCGTCCCGCGTTCCCACAGGTGTCCCGATGAAAACGGTACCTCACATGTGTGGGTGCACCTACCTGGCCGCCAAGGGGAAAGCCTAAAACACAAGTAACCCCAAGTCTGTTTTCAGAGGGAAAACTCAGACATTCTGCCGACCGGCACAAGGTACAGATATGGGCCTCGGGTGTCCAAGCCACCGAGGAAAACAGGGAACCCCATGCATTTCCGAAAAGAGGACACCCGTGGGAATCCGCAGAGGTATGATATGCCCAAATTGCCCCAGAATTTATTACCCAGACACCCCTGCAAAGTCCGAAATGTGGGAAAAAATACGCATTTTCCTCACATTTCGCTCGACTCACCCATCGAAACACGCCCCCAACAACACATGGCCTACCGTCCCGCGTTCCCACAGGTGTCCCGATGAAAACGGTACCTCACATGTGTGGGTGCACCTACCTGGCCGCCAAGGGGAAAGCCTAAAACACAAGTAACCCCAAGTCTGTTTTCACACCGGAAATGTCACACTCTCACATCATACAGATATGGGCCTCGGGTGTCCAAGCCACCAAGGAAAACAGGGAACCCCATGCATTTCCGGAAAGAGGACACCCGTGGGAATCCGCAGAGGTATGATATGCCCAAATCGCCCCAGAATTTATTACCCAGACACCCCCGCAAAGTCCGAAATGTGGGAAAAAATACGCATTTTCCTCACATTTCGCTCGACTCACCCATCGAAACACGCCCCCAACAACACATGGCCTACCGTCCCGCGTTCCCACAGGTGTCCCGATGAAAACGGTACCTCACATGTGTGGGTGCACCTACCTGGCCGCCAAGGGGAAAGCCTAAAACACAAGTAACCCCAAGTCTGTTTTCAGAGGGAAAACTCAGACATTCTGCCGACCGGCACAAGGTACAGATATGGGCCTCGGGTGTCCAAGCCACCGAGGAAAACAGGGAACCCCATGCATTTCCGAAAAGAGGACACCCGTGGGAATCCGCAGAGGTATGATATGCCCAAATTGCCCCAGAATGTATTACCCAGACACCCCTGCAAAGTCCGAAATGTGGGGAAAAAAACGCTTTTTCTGCACATTTCGCTCGACGCACCCATCGAAACACGCCCCCCACAACACATGGCCTACCGTCACGCGTTCCCACAGGTGTCCCGATGAAAACGGTACCTCACATGTGTGGGTGCACCTACCTGGCCGCCAAGGGGAAAGCCTAAAACACAAGTAACCCCAAGTCTGTTTTCACACCGGAAATGTCACACTCTCACATCATACAGATATGGGCCTCGGGTGTCCAAGCCACCAAGGAAAACAGGGAACCCCATGCATTTCCGGAAAGAGGACACCCGTGGGAATCCGCAGAGGTATGATATGCCCAAATCGCCCCAGAATTAATACCCAGACACCCCCGCAAAGTCCGAAATGTGGGAAAAAATACGCATTTTCCTCACATTTCGCTCGACTCACCCATCGAAACACGCCCCCAACAACACATGGCCTACCGTCCCGCGTTCCCACAGGTGTCCCGATGAAAACGGTACCTCACATGTGTGGGTGCACCTACCTGGCCGCCAAGGGGAAAGCCTAAAACACAAGTAACCCCAAGTCTGTTTTCAGAGGGAAAACTCAGACATTCTGCCGACCGGCACAATGTACAGATATGGGCCTCGGGTGTCCAAGCCACCGAGGAAAACAGGGAACCCCATGCATTTCCGAAAAGAGGACACCCGTGGGAATCCGCAGAGGTATGATATGCCCAAATTGCCCCAGAATTTATTACCCAGACACCCCTGCAAAGTCCGAAATGTGGGGAAAAAAACACTTTTTCTGCACATTTCGCTCGACGCACCCATCGAAACACGCCCCCAACAACACATGGCCTACCGTCACGCGTTCCCACAGGTGTCCCGATGAAAACGGTACCTCACATGTGTGGGTGCACCTACCTGGCCGCCAAGGGGAAAGCCTAAAACACAAGTAACCCCAAGTCTGTTTTCACACCGGAAATGTCACACTCTCACATCATACAGATATGGGCCTCGGGTGTCCAAGCCACCAAGGAAAACAGGGAACCCCATGCATTTCCGGAAAGAGGACACCCGTGGGAATCCGCAGAGGTATGATATGCCCAAATCGCCCCAGAATTTATTACCCAGACACCCCCGCAAAGTCCGAAATGTGGGAAAAAATACGCTTTTTCCTCACATTTCGCTCGACTCACCCATCGAAACACGCCCCCAACAACACATGGCCTACCGTCCCGCGTTCCCACAGGTGTCCCGATGAAAACGGTACCTCACATGTGTGGGTGCACCTACCTGGCCGCCAAGGGGAAAGCCTAAAACACAAGTAACCCCAAGTCTGTTTTCACACCGGAAATGTCACACTCTCACATCATACAGATATGGGCCTCGGGTGTCCAAGCCACCAAGGAAAACAGGGAACCCCATGCATTTCCGGAAAGAGGACACCCGTGGGAATCCGCAGAGGTATGATATGCCCAAATCGCCCCAGAATTTATTACCCAGACACCCCCGCAAAGTCCGAAATGTGGGAAAAAATACGCATTTTCCTCACATTTCGCTCGACTCACCCATCGAAACACGCCCCCAACAACACATGGCCTACCGTCCCGCATTCCCACAGGTGTCCCGATGAAAACGGTACCTCACATGTGTGGGTGCACCTACCTGGCCGCCAAGGGGAAAGCCTAAAACACAAGTAACTCCAAGTCTGTTTTCAGAGGGAAAACTCAGACATTCTGCCGACCGGCACAATGTACAGATATGGGCCTCGGGTGTCCAAGGCACCGAGGAAAACAGGGAACCCCATGCATTTCCGAAAAGAGGACACCCGTGGGAATCCGCAGAGGTATGATATGCCCAAATTTCCCCAGAATTTTTTACCCAGACACCCCTGCAAAGTCCGAAATGTGGTGAAAAAAACGCTTTTTCTGCACATTTCGCTCGATGCACCCATCGAAACACGCCCCCAACAACACATGGCCTACCGTCCCGCGTTCCCACAGGTGTCCCGATGAAAACGGTACCTCACATGTGTGGGTGCACCTACCTGGCCGCCAAGGGGAAAGCCTAAAACACAAGTAACCCCAAGTCTGTTTTCACACCGGAAATGTCACACTCTCACATCATACAGATATGGGCCTCGGGTGTCCAAGCCACCAAGGAAAACAGGGAACCCCATGCATTTCCGGAAAGAGGACATCCGTGGAAATCTGCAGAGGTATGATATGCCCAAATCGCCCCAGAATTTATTACCCAGACACCCCCGCAAAGTCCGAAATGTGGGAAAAAATAGGCATTTTCCTCAAATTTCGCTCGACTCACGCATCGAAACACGCCCCCCACAACACATGGCCTACCGTCCCGCGTTCCCACAGGTGTCCCGATGAAAACGGTACCTCACATGTGTGGGTGCATCTACCTGGCCGCCAAGGGGAAAGCCTAAAACACAAGTAACCCCAAGTCTGTTTTCAGATGGAAAACTCAGACATTCTGCCGACCGGCACAATGTACAGATATGGGCCTCGGGTGTCCAAGCCACCGAGGAAAACAGGGAAACCCATGCATTTCCGAAAAGAGGACACCCGTGGGAATCCGCAGAGGTATGATATGCCCAAATTGCCCCAGAATTTATTACCCAGACACCCCTGCAAAGTCCGAAATGTGGGGAAAAAAACGCTTTTTCCGCACATTTCGCTCGACGCACCCATCGAAACACGCCCCCCACAACACATGGCCTACCGTCACGCGTTCCCACAGGTGTCCCGATGAAAACGGTACCTCACATGTGTGGGTGCACCTACCTGGCCGCCAAGGGGAAAGCCTAAAACACAAGTAACCCCAAGTCTGTTTTCACACCGGAAATGTCACACTCTCACATCATACAGATATGGGCCTCGGGTGTCCAAGCCACCAAGGAAAACAGGGAACCCCATGCATTTCCGGAAAGAGGACACCCGTGAGAATCCGCAGAGATATGATATGCCCAAATCGCCCCAGAATTTATTACCCAGACACCCCCGCAAAGTCCGAAATGTGGGAAAAAATACGCATTTTCCTCACATTTCGCTCGACTCACCCATCGAAACACGCCCCCCACAACACATGGCCTACCGTCCCGCGTTCCCACAGGTGTCCCGATGAAAACGGTACCTCACATGTGTGGGTGCACCTACCTGGCCGCCAAGGGGAAAGCCTAAAACACAAGTAACCCCAAGTCTGTTTTCAGAGGGAAAACTCAGACATTCTGCCGACCGGCACAATGTACAGATATGGGCCTCGGGTGTCCAAGCCACCGAGGAAAACAGGGAACCCCATGCATTTCCGAAAAGAGGACACCCGTGGGAATCCGCAGAGGTATGATATGCCCAAATTGCCCCAGAATTTATTACCCAGACACCCCTGCAAAGTCCGAAATGTGGGGAAAAAAACGCTTTTTCTGCACATTTCGCTCGCCGCACCCATCGAAACACGCCCCCCACAACACATGGCCTACCGTCCCGCGTTCCCACAGGTGTCCCGATGAAAACGGTACCTCACATGTGTGGGTGCACCTACCTGGCCGCCAAGGGGAAAGCCTAAAACACAAGTAACCCCAAGTCTGTTGTCCATTCTGCCGACCGGCGCAACTTACAGATATGGGCCTCGGGTGTCCAAGCCACCGAGGAAAACAGGGAACCCCATGCCTTTTCGAAAAGAGGACACCCGTGGGAATCCGCACAGGTGTGATTTGCGCCCATCGCCCCAGATTTTTTTACCCAGACAGCCCTGCAAAGTCGGAAATGTGGGGAAAAAACCGCTTTTTCCGCACATTTCACTCGCCGCACCCATCGAAACACGCCCCCCACAACACGTGGCCTACCGTCCCGCGTTCCCACAGGTGTCCCGATGAAAACGGTACCTCACATGTGTGGATGCACCTACCTGGCCGCCAAGGGGAAAGCCTAAAACACAAGTAACCCCAAGTCTGTTGTCAGAGGGAAATCTCAGACATTCTGCCGACCGGCGCAACTTACAGATATGGGCCTCGGGTGTCCAAGCCACCGAGGAAAACAGGGAACCCCATGCATTTTCGAAAAGAGGACACCCGTGGGAATCCGCAGAGCTGTGATTTGCGCCCATCGCCCCAGATTTTTTTACCCAGACAGCCCTGCAAAGTCGGAAATGTGGGGAAAAAAACGCTTTTTCCGCACATTTCGCTCGCCGCACCCATCGAAACGCGCCCCCCACAACACATGGCCTACCGTCCCGCGTTCCCACAGGTGTCCCGATGAAAACGGTACCTCACATGTGTGGGTGCACCTACCTGGCCGCCAAGGGGAAAGCCTAAAACACAAGTAACCCCAAGTCTGTTGTCCATTCTGCCGACCGGCGCAACTTACAGATATGGGCCTCGGGTGTCCAAGCCACCGAGGAAAACAGGGAACCCCATGCCTTTTCGAAAAGAGGACACCCGTGGGAATCCGCACAGGTGTGATTTGCGCCCATCGCCCCAGATTTTTTTACCCAGACAGCCCTGCAAAGTCGGAAATGTGGGGAAAAAACCGCTTTTTCCGCACATTTCACTCGCCGCACCCATCGAAACACGCCCCCCACAACACGTGGCCTACCGTCCCGCGTTCCCACAGGTGTCCCGATGAAAACGGTACCTCACATGTGTGGGTGCACCTACCTGGCCGCCAAGGGGAAAGCCTAAAACACAAGTAACCCCAAGTCTGTTGTCAGAGGGAAATCTCAGACATTCTGCCGACCGGCGCAACTTACAGATATGGGCCTCGGGTGTCCAAGCCACCGAGGAAAACAGGGAACCCCATGCATTTTCGAAAAGAGGACACCCGTGGGAATCCGCAGAGGTGTGATTTGCGCCCATCGCCCCAGATTTTTTTACCCAGACAGCCCTGCAAAGTCGGAAATGTGGGGAAAAAAACGTTTTTTCCGCACATTTCGCTCGCCGCACCCATCGAAACGCGCCCCCCACAACACATGGCCTACCGTCCCGCGTTCCCACAGGTGTCCCGATGAAAACGGTACCTCACATGTGTGGGTGCACCTACCTGGCCGCCAAGGGGAAAGCCTAAAACACAAGTAACCCCAAGTCTGTTGTCCATTCTGCCGACCGGCGCAACTTACAGATATGGGCCTCGGGTGTCCAAGCCACCGAGGAAAACAGGGAACCCCATGCCTTTTCGAAAAGAGGACACCCGTGGGAATCCGCACAGGTGTGATTTGCGCCCATCGCCCCAGATTTTTTTACCCAGACAGCCCTGCAAAGTCGGAAATGTGGGGAAAAAACCGCTTTTTCCGCACATTTCACTCGCCGCACCCATCGAAACACGCCCCCCACAACACGTGGCCTACCGTCCCGCGTTCCCACAGGTGTCCCGATGAAAACGGTACCTCACATGTGTGGGTGCACCTACCTGGCCGCCAAGGGGAAAGCCTAAAACACAAGTAACCCCAAGTCTGTTGTCAGAGGGAAATCTCAGACATTCTGCCGACCGGCGCAACTTACAGATATGGGCCTCGGGTGTCCAAGCCACCGAGGAAAACAGGGAACCCCATGCATTTTCGAAAAGAGGACACCCGTGGGAATCCGCAGAGGTGTGATTTGCGCCCATCGCCCCAGATTTTTTTACCCAGACAGCCCTGCAAAGTCGGAAATGTGGGGAAAAAAACGCTTTTTCCGCACATTTCGCTCGCCGCACCCATCGAAACGCGCCCCCCACAACACATGGCCTACCGTCCCGCGTTCCCACAGGTGTCCCGATGAAAACGGTACCTCACATGTGTGGGTGCACCTACCTGGCCGCCAAGGGGAAAGCCTAAAACACAAGTAACCCCAAGTCTGTTGTCCATTCTGCCGACCGGCGCAACTTACAGATATGGGCCTCGGGTGTCCAAGCCACCGAGGAAAACAGGGAACCCCATGCCTTTTCGAAAAGAGGACACCCGTGGGAATCCGCACAGGTGTGATTTGCGCCCATCGCCCCAGATTTTTTTACCCAGACAGCCCTGCAAAGTCGGAAATGTGGGGAAAAAACCGCTTTTTCCGCACATTTCACTCGCCGCACCCATCGAAACACGCCCCCCACAACACGTGGCCTACCGTCCCGCGTTCCCACAGGTGTCCCGATGAAAACGGTACCTCACATGTGTGGGTGCACCTACCTGGCCGCCAAGGGGAAAGCCTAAAACACAAGTAACCCCAAGTCTGTTGTCAGAGGGAAATCTCAGACATTCTGCCGACCGGCGCAACTTACAGATATGGGCCTCGGGTGTCCAAGCCACCGAGGAAAACAGGGAACCCCATGCATTTTCGAAAAGAGGACACCCGTGGGAATCCGCAGAGGTGTGATTTGCGCCCATCGCCCCAGATTTTTTTACCCAGACAGCCCTGCAAAGTCGGAAATGTGGGGAAAAAAACGCTTTTTCCGCACATTTCGCTCGCCGCACCCATCGAAACGCGCCCCCCACAACACATGGCCTACCGTCCCGCGTTCCCACAGGTGTCCCGATGAAAACGGTACCTCACATGTGTGGGTGCACCTACCTGGCCGCCAAGGGGAAAGCCTAAAACACAAGTAACCCCAAGTCTGTTGTCCATTCTGCCGACCGGCGCAACTTACAGATATGGGCCTCGGGTGTCCAAGCCACCGAGGAAAACAGGGAACCCCATGCCTTTTCGAAAAGAGGACACCCGTGGGAATCCGCACAGGTGTGATTTGCGCCCATCGCCCCAGATTTTTTTACCCAGACAGCCCTGCAAAGTCGGAAATGTGGGGAAAAAACCGCTTTTTCCGCACATTTCACTCGCCCCACCCATCGAAACACGCCCCCCACAACACGTGGCCTACCGTCCCGCGTTCCCACAGGTGTCCCGATGAAAACGGTACCTCACATGTGTGGGTGCACCTACCTGGCCGCCAAGGGGAAAGCCTAAAACACAAGTAACCCCAAGTCTGTTGTCAGAGGGAAATCTCAGACATTCTGCCGACCGGCGCAACTTACAGATATGGGCCTCGGGTGTCCAAGCCACCGAGGAAAACAGGGAACCCCATGCATTTTCGAAAAGAGGACACCCGTGGGAATCCGCAGAGGTGTGATTTGCGCCCATCGCCCCAGATTTTTTTACCCAGACAGCCCTGCAAAGTCGGAAATGTGGGGAAAAAAACGCTTTTTCCGCACATTTCGCTCGCCGCACCCATCGAAACGCGCCCCCCACAACACATGGCCTACCGTCCCGCGTTCCCACAGGTGTCCCGATGAAAACGGTACCTCACATGTGTGGGTACACCTACCTGGCCGCCAAGGGGAAAGCCTAAAACACAAGTAACCCCAAGTCTGTTGTCCATTCTGCCGACCGGCTCAACTTACAGATATGGGCCTCGGGTGTCCAAGCCACCGAGGAAAACAGAGAACCCCATGCCTTTTCGAAAAGAGGACACCCGTGGGAATCCGCACAGGTGTGATTTGCGCCCATCGCCCCAGATTTTTTTACCCAGACAGCCCTGCAAAGTCGGAAATGTGGGGAAAAAACCGCTTTTTCCGCACATTTCACTCGCCGCACCCATCGAAACACGCCCCCCACAACACGTGGCCTACCGTCCCGCGTTCCCACAGGTGTCCCGATGAAAACGGTACCTCACATGTGTGGGTGCACCTACCTGGCCGCCAAGGGGAAAGCCTAAAACACAAGTAACCCCAAGTCTGTTGTCAGAGGGAAATCTCAGACATTCTGCCGACCGGCGCAACTTACAGATATGGGCCTCGGGTGTCCAAGCCAACGAGGAAAACAGGGAACCCCATGCATTTTCGAAAAGAGGACACCCGTGGGAATCCGCAGAGGTGTGATTTGCGCCCATCGCCCCAGATTTTTTTACCCAGACAGCCCTGCAAAGTCGGAAATGTGGGGAAAAAAACGCTTTTTCCGCACATTTCGCTCGCCGCACCCATCGAAACGCACCCCCCACAACACATGGCCTACCGTCCCGCGTTCCCACAGGTGTCCCGATGAAAACGGTACCTCACATGTGTGGGTGCACCTACCTGGCCGCCAAGGGGAAAGCCTAAAACACAAGTAACCCCAAGTCTGTTGTCCATTCTGCCGACCGGCGCAACTTACAGATATGGGCCTCGGGTGTCCAAGCCACCGAGGAAAACAGGGAACCCCATGCCTTTTCGAAAAGAGGACACCCGTGGGAATCCGCACAGGTGTGATTTGCGCCCATCGCCCCAGATTTTTTTACCCAGACAGCCCTGCAAAGTCGGAAATGTGGGGAAAAAACCGCTTTTTCCGCACATTTCACTCGCCGCACCCATCGAAACACGCCCCCCACAACACGTGGCCTACCGTCCCGCGTTCCCACAGGTGTCCCGATGAAAACGGTACCTCACATGTGTGGGTGCACCTACCTGGCCGCCAAGGGGAAAGCCTAAAACACAAGTAACCCCAAGTCTGTTGTCAGAGGGAAATCTCAGACATTCTGCCGACCGGCGCAACTTACAGATATGGGCCTCGGGTGTCCAAGCCACCGAGGAAAACAGGGAACCCCATGCATTTTCGAAAAGAGGACACCCGTGGGAATCCGCAGAGGTGTGATTTGCGCCCATCGCCCCAGATTTTTTTACCCAGACAGCCCTGCAAAGTCGGAAATGTGGGGAAAAAAACGCTTTTTCCGCACATTTCGCTCGCCGCACCCATCGAAACGCGCCCCCCACAACACATGGCCTACCGTCCCGCGTTCCCACAGGTGTCCCGATGAAAACGGTACCTCACATGTGTGGGTGCACCTACCTGGCCGCCAAGGGGAAAGCCTAAAACACAAGTAACCCCAAGTCTGTTGTCCATTCTGCCGACCGGCGCAACTTACAGATATGGGCCTCGGGTGTCCAAGCCACCGAGGAAAACAGGGAACCCCATGCCTTTTCGAAAAGAGGACACCCGTGGGAATCCGCACAGGTGTGATTTGCGCCCATCGCCCCAGATTTTTTTACCCAGACAGCCCTGCAAAGTCGGAAATGTGGGGAAAAAACCGCTTTTTCCGCACATTTCACTCGCCGCACCCATCGAAACACGCCCCCCACAACACGTGGCCTACCGTCCCGCGTTCCCACAGGTGTCCCGATGAAAACGGTACCTCACATGTGTGGGTGCACCTACCTGGCCGCCAAGGGGAAAGCCTAAAACACAAGTAACCCCAAGTCTGTTGTCAGAGGGAAATCTCAGACATTCTGCCGACCGGCGCAACTTACAGATATGGGCCTCGGGTGTCCAAGCCACCGAGGAAAACAGGGAACCCCATGCATTTTCGAAAAGAGGACACCCGTGGGAATCCGCAGAGGTGTGATTTGCGCCCATCGCCCCAGATTTTTTTACCCAGACAGCCCTGCAAAGTCGGAAATGTGGGGAAAAAAACGCTTTTTCCGCACATTTCGCTCGCCGCACCCATCGAAACGCGCCCCCCACAACACATGGCCTACCGTCCCGCGTTCCCACAGGTGTCCCGATGAAAACGGTACCTCACATGTGTGGGTGCACCTACCTGGCCGCCAAGGGGAAAGCCTAAAACACAAGTAACCCCAAGTCTGTTGTCCATTCTGCCGACCGGCGCAACTTACAGATATGGGCCTCGGGTGTCCAAGCCACCGAGGAAAACAGGGAACCCCATGCCTTTTCGAAAAGAGGACACCCGTGGGAATCCGCACAGGTGTGATTTGCGCCCATCGCCCCAGATTTTTTTACCCAGACAGCCCTGCAAAGTCGGAAATGTGGGGAAAAAACCGCTTTTTCCGCACATTTCACTCGCCGCACCCATCGAAACACGCCCCCAACAACACATGGCCTACCGTCCCGCGTTCCCACAGGTGTCCCGATGAAAACGGTACCTCACATGTGTGGGTGCACCTACCTGGCCGCCAAGGGGAAAGCCTAAAACACAAGTAACCCCAAGTCTGTTTTCACACCGGAAATGTCACACTCTCACATCATACAGATATGGGCCTCGGGTGTCCAAGCCACCAAGGAAAACAGGGAACCCCATGCATTTCCGGAAAGAGGACACCCGTGGGAATCCGCAGAGGTATGATATGCCCAAATCGCCCCAGAATTTATTACCCAGACACCCCCGCAAAGTCCGAAATGTGGGAAAAAATACGCATTTTCCTCACATTTCGCTCGACTCACCCATCGAAACACGCCCCCAACAACACATGGCCTACCGTCCCGCGTTCCCACAGGTGTCCCGATGAAAACGGTACCTCACATGTGTGGGTGCACCTACCTGGCCGCCAAGGGGAAAGCCCAAAACACAAGTAACCCCAAGTCTGTTTTCACACCGGAAATGTCACACTCTCCCATCATACAGATATGGGCCTCGGGTGTCCAAGCCACCGAGGAAAACAGGTAACCCCATGCATTTCCGAAAAGAGGACACCCGTGGGAATCCGCAGAGGTATGATATGCCCAAATTGCCCCAGAATTTATTACCCAGACACCCCTGCAAAGTCGGAAATGTGGGGAAAAAAACGCTTTTTCCGTACATTTCGCTCGACGCACCCATCGAAACACGCCCCCAACAACACATGGCCTACCGTCCCGCGTTCCCACAGGTGTCCCGATGAAAACGGTACCTCACATGTGTGGGTGCACCTACCTGGCCGCCAAGGGGAAAGCCTAAAACACAAGTAACCCCAAGTCTGTTTTCACACCGGAAATGTCACACTCTCACATCATACAGATATGGGCCTCGGGTGTCCAAGCCACCAAGGAAAACAGGGAACCCCATGCATTTCCGGAAAGAGGACACCCGTGGGAATCCGCAGAGGTATGATATGCCCAAATCGCCCCAGAATTTATTACCCAGACACCCCCGCAAAGTCCGAAATGTGGGAAAAAATACGCATTTTCCTCACATTTCGCTCGACTCACCCATCGAAACACGCCCCCAACAACACATGGCCTACCGTCCCGCGTTCCCACAGGTGTCCCGATGAAAACGGTACCTCACATGTGTGGGTGCACCTACCTGGCCGCCAAGGGGAAAGCCTAAAACACAAGTAA
The DNA here is from genome assembly GCF_040938575.1 of Ambystoma mexicanum. Classification (NCBI taxonomy): domain Eukaryota; kingdom Metazoa; phylum Chordata; class Amphibia; order Caudata; family Ambystomatidae; genus Ambystoma; species Ambystoma mexicanum. The sequence continues at coordinate 570,757,013 of NC_090930.1, read as the reverse complement.
CCCCAAGTCTGTTTTCAGAGGGAAAACTCAGACATTCTGCCGACCGGCACAAGGTACAGATATGGGCCTCGGGTGTCCAAGCCACCGAGGAAAACAGGGAACCCCATGCATTTCCGAAAAGAGGACACCCGTGGGAATCCGCAGAGGTATGATATGCCCAAATTGCCCCAGAATTTATTACCCAGACACCCCTGCAAAGTCCGAAATGTGGGGAAAAAAACGCTTTTTCCGCACATTTCGCTCGACGCACCCATCGAAACACGCCCCCCACAACACATGGCCTACCGTCACGCGTTCCCACAGGTGTCCCGATGAAAACGGTACCTCACATGTGTGGGTGCACCTACCTGGCCGCCAAGGGGAAAGCCTAAAACACAAGTAACCCCAAGTCTGTTTTCACACCGGAAATGTCACACTCTCACATCATACAGATATGGGCCTCGGGTGTCCAAGCCACCAAGGAAAACAGGGAACCCCATGCATTTCCGGAAAGAGGACACCCGTGGGAATCCGCAGAGGTATGATATGCCCAAATCGCCCCAGAATTTATTACCCAGACACCCCCGCAAAGTCCGAAATGTGGGAAAAAATACGCATTTTCCTCACATTTCGCTCGACTCACCCATCGAAACACGCCCCCAACAACACATGGCCTACCGTCCCGCGTTCCCACAGGTGTCCCGATGAAAACGGTACCTCACATGTGTGGGTGCACCTACCTGGCCGCCAAGGGGAAAGCCTAAAACACAAGTAACCCCAAGTCTGTTTTCAGAGGGAAAACTCAGACATTCTGCCGACCGGCACAAGGTACAGATATGGGCCTCGGGTGTCCAAGCCACCGAGGAAAACAGGGAACCCCATGCATTTCCGAAAAGAGGACACCCGTGGGAATCCGCAGAGGTATGATATGCCCAAATTGCCCCAGAATTTATTACCCAGACACCCCTGCAAAGTCCGAAATGTGGGAAAAAATACGCATTTTCCTCACATTTCGCTCGACTCACCCATCGAAACACGCCCCCAACAACACATGGCCTACCGTCCCGCGTTCCCACAGGTGTCCCGATGAAAACGGTACCTCACATGTGTGGGTGCACCTACCTGGCCGCCAAGGGGAAAGCCTAAAACACAAGTAACCCCAAGTCTGTTTTCACACCGGAAATGTCACACTCTCACATCATACAGATATGGGCCTCGGGTGTCCAAGCCACCAAGGAAAACAGGGAACCCCATGCATTTCCGGAAAGAGGACACCCGTGGGAATCCGCAGAGGTATGATATGCCCAAATCGCCCCAGAATTTATTACCCAGACACCCCCGCAAAGTCCGAAATGTGGGAAAAAATACGCATTTTCCTCACATTTCGCTCGACTCACCCATCGAAACACGCCCCCAACAACACATGGCCTACCGTCCCGCGTTCCCACAGGTGTCCCGATGAAAACGGTACCTCACATGTGTGGGTGCACCTACCTGGCCGCCAAGGGGAAAGCCTAAAACACAAGTAACCCCAAGTCTGTTTTCAGAGGGAAAACTCAGACATTCTGCCGACCGGCACAAGGTACAGATATGGGCCTCGGGTGTCCAAGCCACCGAGGAAAACAGGGAACCCCATGCATTTCCGAAAAGAGGACACCCGTGGGAATCCGCAGAGGTATGATATGCCCAAATTGCCCCAGAATTTATTACCCAGACACCCCTGCAAAGTCCGAAATGTGGGGAAAAAAACGCTTTTTCTGCACATTTCGCTCGACGCACCCATCGAAACACGCCCCCCACAACACATGGCCTACCGTCACGCGTTCCCACAGGTGTCCCGATGAAAACGGTACCTCACATGTGTGGGTGCACCTACCTGGCCGCCAAGGGGAAAGCCTAAAACACAAGTAACCCCAAGTCTGTTTTCACACCGGAAATGTCACACTCTCACATCATACAGATATGGGCCTCGGGTGTCCAAGCCACCAAGGAAAACAGGGAACCCCATGCATTTCCGGAAAGAGGACACCCGTGGGAATCCGCAGAGGTATGATATGCCCAAATCGCCCCAGAATTAATACCCAGACACCCCCGCAAAGTCCGAAATGTGGGAAAAAATACGCATTTTCCTCACATTTCGCTCGACTCACCCATCGAAACACGCCCCCAACAACACATGGCCTACCGTCCCGCGTTCCCACAGGTGTCCCGATGAAAACGGTACCTCACATGTGTGGGTGCACCTACCTGGCCGCCAAGGGGAAAGCCTAAAACACAAGTAACCCCAAGTCTGTTTTCAGAGGGAAAACTCAGACATTCTGCCGACCGGCACAATGTACAGATATGGGCCTCGGGTGTCCAAGCCACCGAGGAAAACAGGGAACCCCATGCATTTCCGAAAAGAGGACACCCGTGGGAATCCGCAGAGGTATGATATGCCCAAATTGCCCCAGAATTTATTACCCAGACACCCCTGCAAAGTCCGAAATGTGGGGAAAAAAACACTTTTTCTGCACATTTCGCTCGACGCACCCATCGAAACACGCCCCCAACAACACATGGCCTACCGTCACGCGTTCCCACAGGTGTCCCGATGAAAACGGTACCTCACATGTGTGGGTGCACCTACCTGGCCGCCAAGGGGAAAGCCTAAAACACAAGTAACCCCAAGTCTGTTTTCACACCGGAAATGTCACACTCTCACATCATACAGATATGGGCCTCGGGTGTCCAAGCCACCAAGGAAAACAGGGAACCCCATGCATTTCCGGAAAGAGGACACCCGTGGGAATCCGCAGAGGTATGATATGCCCAAATCGCCCCAGAATTTATTACCCAGACACCCCCGCAAAGTCCGAAATGTGGGAAAAAATACGCTTTTTCCTCACATTTCGCTCGACTCACCCATCGAAACACGCCCCCAACAACACATGGCCTACCGTCCCGCGTTCCCACAGGTGTCCCGATGAAAACGGTACCTCACATGTGTGGGTGCACCTACCTGGCCGCCAAGGGGAAAGCCTAAAACACAAGTAACCCCAAGTCTGTTTTCACACCGGAAATGTCACACTCTCACATCATACAGATATGGGCCTCGGGTGTCCAAGCCACCAAGGAAAACAGGGAACCCCATGCATTTCCGGAAAGAGGACACCCGTGGGAATCCGCAGAGGTATGATATGCCCAAATCGCCCCAGAATTTATTACCCAGACACCCCCGCAAAGTCCGAAATGTGGGAAAAAATACGCATTTTCCTCACATTTCGCTCGACTCACCCATCGAAACACGCCCCCAACAACACATGGCCTACCGTCCCGCATTCCCACAGGTGTCCCGATGAAAACGGTACCTCACATGTGTGGGTGCACCTACCTGGCCGCCAAGGGGAAAGCCTAAAACACAAGTAACTCCAAGTCTGTTTTCAGAGGGAAAACTCAGACATTCTGCCGACCGGCACAATGTACAGATATGGGCCTCGGGTGTCCAAGGCACCGAGGAAAACAGGGAACCCCATGCATTTCCGAAAAGAGGACACCCGTGGGAATCCGCAGAGGTATGATATGCCCAAATTTCCCCAGAATTTTTTACCCAGACACCCCTGCAAAGTCCGAAATGTGGTGAAAAAAACGCTTTTTCTGCACATTTCGCTCGATGCACCCATCGAAACACGCCCCCAACAACACATGGCCTACCGTCCCGCGTTCCCACAGGTGTCCCGATGAAAACGGTACCTCACATGTGTGGGTGCACCTACCTGGCCGCCAAGGGGAAAGCCTAAAACACAAGTAACCCCAAGTCTGTTTTCACACCGGAAATGTCACACTCTCACATCATACAGATATGGGCCTCGGGTGTCCAAGCCACCAAGGAAAACAGGGAACCCCATGCATTTCCGGAAAGAGGACATCCGTGGAAATCTGCAGAGGTATGATATGCCCAAATCGCCCCAGAATTTATTACCCAGACACCCCCGCAAAGTCCGAAATGTGGGAAAAAATATGCATTTTCCTCAAATTTCGCTCGACTCACGCATCGAAACACGCCCCCCACAACACATGGCCTACCGTCCCGCGTTCCCACAGGTGTCCCGATGAAAACGGTACCTCACATGTGTGGGTGCATCTACCTGGCCGCCAAGGGGAAAGCCTAAAACACAAGTAACCCCAAGTCTGTTTTCAGATGGAAAACTCAGACATTCTGCCGACCGGCACAATGTACAGATATGGGCCTCGGGTGTCCAAGCCACCGAGGAAAACAGGGAAACCCATGCATTTCCGAAAAGAGGACACCCGTGGGAATCCGCAGAGGTATGATATGCCCAAATTGCCCCAGAATTTATTACCCAGACACCCCTGCAAAGTCCGAAATGTGGGGAAAAAAACGCTTTTTCCGCACATTTCGCTCGACGCACCCATCGAAACACGCCCCCCACAACACATGGCCTACCGTCACGCGTTCCCACAGGTGTCCCGATGAAAACGGTACCTCACATGTGTGGGTGCACCTACCTGGCCGCCAAGGGGAAAGCCTAAAACACAAGTAACCCCAAGTCTGTTTTCACACCGGAAATGTCACACTCTCACATCATACAGATATGGGCCTCGGGTGTCCAAGCCACCAAGGAAAACAGGGAACCCCATGCATTTCCGGAAAGAGGACACCCGTCGGAATCCGCAGAGATATGATATGCCCAAATCGCCCCAGAATTTATTACCCAGACACCCCCGCAAAGTCCGAAATGTGGGAAAAAATACGCATTTTCCTCACATTTCGCTCGACTCACCCATCGAAACACGCCCCCCACAACACATGGCCTACCGTCCCGCGTTCCCACAGGTGTCCCGATGAAAACGGTACCTCACATGTGTGGGTGCACCTACCTGGCCGCCAAGGGGAAAGCCTAAAACACAAGTAACCCCAAGTCTGTTTTCAGAGGGAAAACTCAGACATTCTGCCGACCGGCACAATGTACAGATATGGGCCTCGGGTGTCCAAGCCACCGAGGAAAACAGGGAACCCCATGCATTTCCGAAAAGAGGACACCCGTGGGAATCCGCAGAGGTATGATATGCCCAAATTGCCCCAGAATTTATTACCCAGACACCCCTGCAAAGTCCGAAATGTGGGGAAAAAAACGCTTTTTCTGCACATTTCGCTCGCCGCACCCATCGAAACACGCCCCCCACAACACATGGCCTACCGTCCCGCGTTCCCACAGGTGTCCCGATGAAAACGGTACCTCACATGTGTGGGTGCACCTACCTGGCCGCCAAGGGGAAAGCCTAAAACACAAGTAACCCCAAGTCTGTTGTCCATTCTGCCGACCGGCGCAACTTACAGATATGGGCCTCGGGTGTCCAAGCCACCGAGGAAAACAGGGAACCCCATGCCTTTTCGAAAAGAGGACACCCGTGGGAATCCGCACAGGTGTGATTTGCGCCCATCGCCCCAGATTTTTTTACCCAGACAGCCCTGCAAAGTCGGAAATGTGGGCAAAAAACCGCTTTTTCCGCACATTTCACTCGCCGCACCCATCGAAACACGCCCCCCACAACACGTGGCCTACCGTCCCGCGTTCCCACAGGTGTCCCGATGAAAACGGTACCTCACATGTGTGGATGCACCTACCTGGCCGCCAAGGGGAAAGCCTAAAACACAAGTAACCCCAAGTCTGTTTTCACACCGGAAATGTCACACTCTCACATCATACAGATATGGGCCTCGGGTGTCCAAGCCACCAAGGAAAACAGGGAACCCCATGCATTTCCGGAAAGAGGACACCCGTGGGAATCCGCAGAGGTATGATATGCCCAAATCGCCCCAGAATTTATTACCCAGACACCCCCGCAAAGTCCGAAATGTGGGAAAAAATACGCATTTTCCTCACATTTCGCTCGACTCACCCATCGAAACACGCCCCCAACAACACATGGCCTACCGTCCCGCGTTCCCACAGGTGTCCCGATGAAAACGGTACCTCACATGTGTGGGTGCACCTACCTGGCCGCCAAGGGGAAAGCCTAAAACACAAGTAACCCCAAGTCTGTTTTCAGAGGGAAAACTCAGACATTCTGCCGACCGGCACAAGGTACAGATATGGGCCTCGGGTGTCCAAGCCACCGAGGAAAACAGGGAACCCCATGCATTTCCGAAAAGAGGACACCCGTGGGAATCCGCAGAGGTATGATATGCCCAAATTGCCCCAGAATTTATTACCCAGACACCCCTGCAAAGTCCGAAATGTGGGGAAAAAAACGCTTTTTCTGCACATTTCGCTCGACGCACCCATCGAAACACGCCCCCCACAACACATGGCCTACCGTCACGCGTTCCCACAGGTGTCCCGATGAAAACGGTACCTCACATGTGTGGGTGCACCTACCTGGCCGCCAAGGGGAAAGCCTAAAACACAAGTAACCCCAAGTCTGTTTTCACACCGGAAATGTCACACTCTCACATCATACAGATATGGGCCTCGGGTGTCCAAGCCACCAAGGAAAACAGGGAACCCCATGCATTTCTGGAAAGAGGACACCCGTGGGAATCCGCAGAGGTATGATATGCCCAAATCGCCCCAGAATTAATACCCAGACACCCCCGCAAAGTCCGAAATGTGGGAAAAAATACGCATTTTCCTCACATTTCGCTCGACTCACCCATCGAAACACGCCCCCAACAACACATGGCCTACCGTCCCGCGTTCCCACAGGTGTCCCGATGAAAACGGTACCTCACATGTGTGGGTGCACCTACCTGGCCGCCAAGGGGAAAGCCTAAAACACAAGTAACCCCAAGTCTGTTTTCAGAGGGAAAACTCAGACATTCTGCCGACCGGCACAATGTACAGATATGGGCCTCGGGTGTCCAAGCCACCGAGGAAAACAGGGAACCCCATGCATTTCCGAAAAGAGGACACCCGTGGGAATCCGCAGAGGTATGATATGCCCAAATTGCCCCAGAATTTATTACCCAGACACCCCTGCAAAGTCCGAAATGTGGGGAAAAAAACACTTTTTCTGCACATTTCGCTCGACGCACCCATCGAAACACGCCCCCAACAACACATGGCCTACCGTCACGCGTTCCCACAGGTGTCCCGATGAAAACGGTACCTCACATGTGTGGGTGCACCTACCTGGCCGCCAAGGGGAAAGCCTAAAACACAAGTAACCCCAAGTCTGTTTTCACACCGGAAATGTCACACTCTCACATCATACAGATATGGGCCTCGGGTGTCCAAGCCACCAAGGAAAACAGGGAACCCCATGCATTTCCGGAAAGAGGACACCCGTGGGAATCCGCAGAGGTATGATATGCCCAAATCGCCCCAGAATTTATTACCCAGACACCCCCGCAAAGTCCGAAATGTGGGAAAAAATACGCTTTTTCCTCACATTTCGCTCGACTCACCCATCGAAACACGCCCCCAACAACACATGGCCTACCGTCCCGCGTTCCCACAGGTGTCCCGATGAAAACGGTACCTCACATGTGTGGGTGCACCTACCTGGCCGCCAAGGGGAAAGCCTAAAACACAAGTAACCCCAAGTCTGTTTTCACACCGGAAATGTCACACTCTCACATCATACAGATATGGGCCTCGGGTGTCCAAGCCACCAAGGAAAACAGGGAACCCCATGCATTTCCGGAAAGAGGACACCCGTGGGAATCCGCAGAGGTATGATATGCCCAAATCGCCCCAGAATTTATTACCCAGACACCCCCGCAAAGTCCGAAATGTGGGAAAAAATACGCATTTTCCTCACATTTCGCTCGACTCACCCATCGAAACACGCCCCCAACAACACATGGCCTACCGTCCCGCATTCCCACAGGTGTCCCGATGAAAACGGTACCTCACATGTGTGGGTGCACCTACCTGGCCGCCAAGGGGAAAGCCTAAAACACAAGTAACTCCAAGTCTGTTTTCAGAGGGAAAACTCAGACATTCTGCCGACCGGCACAATGTACAGATATGGGCCTCGGGTGTCCAAGGCACCGAGGAAAACAGGGAACCCCATGCATTTCCGAAAAGAGGACACCCGTGGGAATCCGCAGAGGTATGATATGCCCAAATTTCCCCAGAATTTTTTACCCAGACACCCCTGCAAAGTCCGAAATGTGGTGAAAAAAACGCTTTTTCTGCACATTTCGCTCGATGCACCCATCGAAACACGCCCCCAACAACACATGGCCTACCGTCCCGCGTTCCCACAGGTGTCCCGATGAAAACGGTACCTCACATGTGTGGGTGCACCTACCTGGCCGCCAAGGGGAAAGCCTAAAACACAAGTAACCCCAAGTCTGTTTTCACACCGGAAATGTCACACTCTCACATCATACAGATATGGGCCTCGGGTGTCCAAGCCACCAAGGAAAACAGGGAACCCCATGCATTTCCGGAAAGAGGACATCCGTGGAAATCTGCAGAGGTATGATATGCCCAAATCGCCCCAGAATTTATTACCCAGACACCCCCGCAAAGTCCGAAATGTGGGAAAAAATATGCATTTTCCTCAAATTTCGCTCGACTCACGCATCGAAACACGCCCCCCACAACACATGGCCTACCGTCCCGCGTTCCCACAGGTGTCCCGATGAAAACGGTACCTCACATGTGTGGGTGCATCTACCTGGCCGCCAAGGGGAAAGCCTAAAACACAAGTAACCCCAAGTCTGTTTTCAGATGGAAAACTCAGACATTCTGCCGACCGGCACAATGTACAGATATGGGCCTCGGGTGTCCAAGCCACCGAGGAAAACAGGGAAACCCATGCATTTCCGAAAAGAGGACACCCGTGGGAATCCGCAGAGGTATGATATGCCCAAATTGCCCCAGAATTTATTACCCAGACACCCCTGCAAAGTCCGAAATGTGGGGAAAAAAACGCTTTTTCCGCACATTTCGCTCGACGCACCCATCGAAACACGCCCCCCACAACACATGGCCTACCGTCACGCGTTCCCACAGGTGTCCCGATGAAAACGGTACCTCACATGTGTGGGTGCACCTACCTGGCCGCCAAGGGGAAAGCCTAAAACACAAGTAACCCCAAGTCTGTTTTCACACCGGAAATGTCACACTCTCACATCATACAGATATGGGCCTCGGGTGTCCAAGCCACCAAGGAAAACAGGGAACCCCATGCATTTCCGGAAAGAGGACACCCGTGGGAATCCGCAGAGATATGATATGCCCAAATCGCCCCAGAATTTATTACCCAGACACCCCCGCAAAGTCCGAAATGTGGGAAAAAATACGCATTTTCCTCACATTTCGCTCGACTCACCCATCGAAACACGCCCCCCACAACACATGGCCTACCGTCCCGCGTTCCCACAGGTGTCCCGATGAAAACGGTACCTCACATGTGTGGGTGCACCTACCTGGCCGCCAAGGGGAAAGCCTAAAACACAAGTAACCCCAAGTCTGTTTTCAGAGGGAAAACTCAGACATTCTGCCGACCGGCACAATGTACAGATATGGGCCTCGGGTGTCCAAGCCACCGAGGAAAACAGGGAACCCCATGCATTTCCGAAAAGAGGACACCCGTGGGAATCCGCAGAGGTATGATATGCCCAAATTGCCCCAGAATTTATTACCCAGACACCCCTGCAAAGTCCGAAATGTGGGGAAAAAAACGCTTTTTCTGCACATTTCGCTCGCCGCACCCATCGAAACACGCCCCCCACAACACATGGCCTACCGTCCCGCGTTCCCACAGGTGTCCCGATGAAAACGGTACCTCACATGTGTGGGTGCACCTACCTGGCCGCCAAGGGGAAAGCCTAAAACACAAGTAACCCCAAGTCTGTTGTCCATTCTGCCGACCGGCGCAACTTACAGATATGGGCCTCGGGTGTCCAAGCCACCGAGGAAAACAGGGAACCCCATGCCTTTTCGAAAAGAGGACACCCGTGGGAATCCGCACAGGTGTGATTTGCGCCCATCGCCCCAGATTTTTTTACCCAGACAGCCCTGCAAAGTCGGAAATGTGGGCAAAAAACCGCTTTTTCCGCACATTTCACTCGCCGCACCCATCGAAACACGCCCCCCACAACACGTGGCCTACCGTCCCGCGTTCCCACAGGTGTCCCGATGAAAACGGTACCTCACATGTGTGGATGCACCTACCTGGCCGCCAAGGGGAAAGCCTAAAACACAAGTAACCCCAAGTCTGTTGTCAGAGGGAAATCTCAGACATTCTGCCGACCGGCGCAACTTACAGATATGGGCCTCGGGTGTCCAAGCCACCGAGGAAAACAGGGAACCCCATGCATTTTCGAAAAGAGGACACCCGTGGGAATCCGCAGAGCTGTGATTTGCGCCCATCGCCCCAGATTTTTTTACCCAGACAGCCCTGCAAAGTCGGAAATGTGGGGAAAAAAACGCTTTTTCCGCACATTTCGCTCGCCGCACCCATCGAAACGCGCCCCCCACAACACATGGCCTACCGTCCCGCGTTCCCACAGGTGTTCCGATGAAAACGGTACCTCACATGTGTGGGTGCACCTACCTGGCCGCCAAGGGGAAAGCCTAAAACACAAGTAACCCCAAGTCTGTTGTCCATTCTGCCGACCGGCGCAACTTACAGATATGGGCCTCGGGTGTCCAAGCCACCGAGGAAAACAGGGAACCCCATGCCTTTTCGAAAAGAGGACACCCGTGGGAATCCGCACAGGTGTGATTTGCGCCCATCGCCCCAGATTTTTTTACCCAGACAGCCCTGCAAAGTCGGAAATGTGGGGAAAAAACCGCTTTTTCCGCACATTTCACTCGCCGCACCCATCGAAACACGCCCCCCACAACACGTGGCCTACCGTCCCGCGTTCCCACAGGTGTCCCGATGAAAACGGTACCTCACATGTGTGGGTGCACCTACCTGGCCGCCAAGGGGAAAGCCTAAAACACAAGTAACCCCAAGTCTGTTGTCAGAGGGAAATCTCAGACATTCTGCCGACCGGCGCAACTTACAGATATGGGCCTCGGGTGTCCAAGCCACCGAGGAAAACAGGGAACCCCATGCATTTTCGAAAAGAGGACACCCGTGGGAATCCGCAGAGGTGTGATTTGCGCCCATCGCCCCAGATTTTTTTACCCAGACAGCCCTGCAAAGTCGGAAATGTGGGGAAAAAAACGTTTTTTCCGCACATTTCGCTCGCCGCACCCATCGAAACGCGCCCCCCACAACACATGGCCTACCGTCCCGCGTTCCCACAGGTGTCCCGATGAAAACGGTACCTCACATGTGTGGGTGCACCTACCTGGCCGCCAAGGGGAAAGCCTAAAACACAAGTAACCCCAAGTCTGTTGTCCATTCTGCCGACCGGCGCAACTTACAGATATGGGCCTCGGGTGTCCAAGCCACCGAGGAAAACAGGGAACCCCATGCCTTTTCGAAAAGAGGACACCCGTGGGAATCCGCACAGGTGTGATTTGCGCCCATCGCCCCAGATTTTTTTACCCAGACAGCCCTGCAAAGTCGGAAATGTGGGGAAAAAACCGCTTTTTCCGCACATTTCACTCGCCGCACCCATCGAAACACGCCCCCCACAACACGTGGCCTACCGTCCCGCGTTCCCACAGGTGTCCCGATGAAAACGGTACCTCACATGTGTGGGTGCACCTACCTGGCCGCCAAGGGGAAAGCCTAAAACACAAGTAACCCCAAGTCTGTTGTCAGAGGGAAATCTCAGACATTCTGCCGACCGGCGCAACTTACAGATATGGGCCTCGGGTGTCCAAGCCACCGAGGAAAACAGGGAACCCCATGCATTTTCGAAAAGAGGACACCCGTGGGAATCCGCAGAGGTGTGATTTGCGCCCATCGCCCCAGATTTTTTTACCCAGACAGCCCTGCAAAGTCGGAAATGTGGGGAAAAAAACGCTTTTTCCGCACATTTCGCTCGCCGCACCCATCGAAACGCGCCCCCCACAACACATGGCCTACCGTCCCGCGTTCCCACAGGTGTCCCGATGAAAACGGTACCTCACATGTGTGGGTGCACCTACCTGGCCGCCAAGGGGAAAGCCTAAAACACAAGTAACCCCAAGTCTGTTGTCCATTCTGCCGACCGGCGCAACTTACAGATATGGGCCTCGGGTGTCCAAGCCACCGAGGAAAACAGGGAACCCCATGCCTTTTCGAAAAGAGGACACCCGTGGGAATCCGCACAGGTGTGATTTGCGCCCATCGCCCCAGATTTTTTTACCCAGACAGCCCTGCAAAGTCGGAAATGTGGGGAAAAAACCGCTTTTTCCGCACATTTCACTCGCCGCACCCATCGAAACACGCCCCCCACAACACGTGGCCTACCGTCCCGCGTTCCCACAGGTGTCCCGATGAAAACGGTACCTCACATGTGTGGGTGCACCTACCTGGCCGCCAAGGGGAAAGCCTAAAACACAAGTAACCCCAAGTCTGTTGTCAGAGGGAAATCTCAGACATTCTGCCGACCGGCGCAACTTACAGATATGGGCCTCGGGTGTCCAAGCCACCGAGGAAAACAGGGAACCCCATGCATTTTCGAAAAGAGGACACCCGTGGGAATCCGCAGAGGTGTGATTTGCGCCCATCGCCCCAGATTTTTTTACCCAGACAGCCCTGCAAAGTCGGAAATGTGGGGAAAAAAACGCTTTTTCCGCACATTTCGCTCGCCGCACCCATCGAAACGCGCCCCCCACAACACATGGCCTACCGTCCCGCGTTCCCACAGGTGTCCCGATGAAAACGGTACCTCACATGTGTGGGTGCACCTACCTGGCCGCCAAGGGGAAAGCCTAAAACACAAGTAACCCCAAGTCTGTTGTCCATTCTGCCGACCGGCGCAACTTACAGATATGGGCCTCGGGTGTCCAAGCCACCGAGGAAAACAGGGAACCCCATGCCTTTTCGAAAAGAGGACACCCGTGGGAATCCGCACAGGTGTGATTTGCGCCCATCGCCCCAGATTTTTTTACCCAGACAGCCCTGCAAAGTCGGAAATGTGGGGAAAAAACCGCTTTTTCCGCACATTTCACTCGCCCCACCCATCGAAACACGCCCCCCACAACACGTGGCCTACCGTCCCGCGTTCCCACAGGTGTCCCGATGAAAACGGTACCTCACATGTGTGGGTGCACCTACCTGGCCGCCAAGGGGAAAGCCTAAAACACAAGTAACCCCAAGTCTGTTGTCAGAGGGAAATCTCAGACATTCTGCCGACCGGCGCAACTTACAGATATGGGCCTCGGGTGTCCAAGCCACCGAGGAAAACAGGGAACCCCATGCATTTTCGAAAAGAGGACACCCGTGGGAATCCGCAGAGGTGTGATTTGCGCCCATCGCCCCAGATTTTTTTACCCAGACAGCCCTGCAAAGTCGGAAATGTGGGGAAAAAAACGCTTTTTCCGCACATTTCGCTCGCCGCACCCATCGAAACGCGCCCCCCACAACACATGGCCTACCGTCCCGCGTTCCCACAGGTGTCCCGATGAAAACGGTACCTCACATGTGTGGGTACACCTACCTGGCCGCCAAGGGGAAAGCCTAAAACACAAGTAACCCCAAGTCTGTTGTCCATTCTGCCGACCGGCTCAACTTACAGATATGGGCCTCGGGTGTCCAAGCCACCGAGGAAAACAGGGAACCCCATGCCTTTTCGAAAAGAGGACACCCGTGGGAATCCGCACAGGTGTGATTTGCGCCCATCGCCCCAGATTTTTTTACCCAGACAGCCCTGCAAAGTCGGAAATGTGGGGAAAAAACCGCTTTTTCCGCACATTTCACTCGCCGCACCCATCGAAACACGCCCCCCACAACACGTGGCCTACCGTCCCGCGTTCCCACAGGTGTCCCGATGAAAACGGTACCTCACATGTGTGGGTGCACCTACCTGGCCGCCAAGGGGAAAGCCTAAAACACAAGTAACCCCAAGTCTGTTGTCAGAGGGAAATCTCAGACATTCTGCCGACCGGCGCAACTTACAGATATGGGCCTCGGGTGTCCAAGCCACCGAGGAAAACAGGGAACCCCATGCATTTTCGAAAAGAGGACACCCGTGGGAATCCGCAGAGGTGTGATTTGCGCCCATCGCCCCAGATTTTTTTACCCAGACAGCCCTGCAAAGTCGGAAATGTGGGGAAAAAAACGCTTTTTCCGCACATTTCGCTCGCCGCACCCATCGAAACGCACCCCCCACAACACATGGCCTACCGTCCCGCGTTCCCACAGGTGTCCCGATGAAAACGGTACCTCACATGTGTGGGTGCACCTACCTGGCCGCCAAGGGGAAAGCCTAAAACACAAGTAACCCCAAGTCTGTTGTCCATTCTGCCGACCGGCGCAACTTACAGATATGGGCCTCGGGTGTCCAAGCCACCGAGGAAAACAGGGAACCCCATGCCTTTTCGAAAAGAGGACACCCGTGGGAATCCGCACAGGTGTGATTTGCGCCCATCGCCCCAGATTTTTTTACCCAGACAGCCCTGCAAAGTCGGAAATGTGGGGAAAAAACCGCTTTTTCCGCACATTTCACTCGCCGCACCCATCGAAACACGCCCCCCACAACACGTGGCCTACCGTCCCGCGTTCCCACAGGTGTCCCGATGAAAACGGTACCTCACATGTGTGGGTGCACCTACCTGGCCGCCAAGGGGAAAGCCTAAAACACAAGTAACCCCAAGTCTGTTGTCAGAGGGAAATCTCAGACATTCTGCCGACCGGCGCAACTTACAGATATGGGCCTCGGGTGTCCAAGCCACCGAGGAAAACAGGGAACCCCATGCATTTTCGAAAAGAGGACACCCGTGGGAATCCGCAGAGGTGTGATTTGCGCCCATCGCCCCAGATTTTTTTACCCAGACAGCCCTGCAAAGTCGGAAATGTGGGGAAAAAAACGCTTTTTCCGCACATTTCGCTCGCCGCACCCATCGAAACGCGCCCCCCACAACACATGGCCTACCGTCCCGCGTTCCCACAGGTGTCCCGATGAAAACGGTACCTCACATGTGTGGGTGCACCTACCTGGCCGCCAAGGGGAAAGCCTAAAACACAAGTAACCCCAAGTCTGTTGTCCATTCTGCCGACCGGCGCAACTTACAGATATGGGCCTCGGGTGTCCAAGCCACCGAGGAAAACAGGGAACCCCATGCCTTTTCGAAAAGAGGACACCCGTGGGAATCCGCACAGGTGTGATTTGCGCCCATCGCCCCAGATTTTTTTACCCAGACAGCCCTGCAAAGTCGGAAATGTGGGGAAAAAACCGCTTTTTCCGCACATTTCACTCGCCGCACCCATCGAAACACGCCCCCCACAACACGTGGCCTACCGTCCCGCGTTCCCACAGGTGTCCCGATGAAAACGGTACCTCACATGTGTGGGTGCACCTACCTGGCCGCCAAGGGGAAAGCCTAAAACACAAGTAACCCCAAGTCTGTTGTCAGAGGGAAATCTCAGACATTCTGCCGACCGGCGCAACTTACAGATATGGGCCTCGGGTGTCCAAGCCACCGAGGAAAACAGGGAACCCCATGCATTTTCGAAAAGAGGACACCCGTGGGAATCCGCAGAGGTGTGATTTGCGCCCATCGCCCCAGATTTTTTTACCCAGACAGCCCTGCAAAGTCGGAAATGTGGGGAAAAAAACGCTTTTTCCGCACATTTCGCTCGCCGCACCCATCGAAACGCGCCCCCCACAACACATGGCCTACCGTCCCGCGTTCCCACAGGTGTCCCGATGAAAACGGTACCTCACATGTGTGGGTGCACCTACCTGGCCGCCAAGGGGAAAGCCTAAAACACAAGTAACCCCAAGTCTGTTGTCCATTCTGCCGACCGGCGCAACTTACAGATATGGGCCTCGGGTGTCCAAGCCACCGAGGAAAACAGGGAACCCCATGCCTTTTCGAAAAGAGGACACCCGTGGGAATCCGCACAGGTGTGATTTGCGCCCATTGCCCCAGATTTTTTTACCCAGACAGCCCTGCAAAGTCGGAAATGTGGGGAAAAAACCGCTTTTTCCGCACATTTCACTCGCCGCACCCATCGAAACACGCCCCCAACAACACATGGCCTACCGTCCCGCGTTCCCACAGGTGTCCCGATGAAAACGGTACCTCACATGTGTGGGTGCACCTACCTGGCCGCCAAGGGGAAAGCCTAAAACACAAGTAACCCCAAGTCTGTTTTCACACCGGAAATGTCACACTCTCACATCATACAGATATGGGCCTCGGGTGTCCAAGCCACCAAGGAAAACAGGGAACCCCATGCATTTCCGGAAAGAGGACACCCGTGGGAATCCGCAGAGGTATGATATGCCCAAATCGCCCCAGAATTTATTACCCAGACACCCCCGCAAAGTCCGAAATGTGGGAAAAAATACGCATTTTCCTCACATTTCGCTCGACTCACCCATCGAAACACGCCCCCAACAACACATGGCCTACCGTCCCGCGTTCCCACAGGTGTCCCGATGAATACGGTACCTCACATGTGTGGGTGCACCTACCTGGCCGCCAAGGGGAAAGCCTAAAACACAAGTAACCCCAAGTCTGTTTTCAGAGGGAAAACTCAGACATTCTGCCGACCGGCACAAGGTACAGATATGGGCCTCGGGTGTCCAAGCCACCGAGGAAAACAGGGAACCCCATGCATTTCCGAAAAGAGGACACCCGTGGGAATCCGCAGAGGTATGATATGCCCAAATTGCCCCAGAAATTATTACCCATACACCCCTGCAAAGTCCGAAATGTGGGGAAAAAAACGCTTTTTCCGCACATTTCGCTCGACGC
The DNA here is from genome assembly GCF_040938575.1 of Ambystoma mexicanum. NCBI lineage: Eukaryota > Metazoa > Chordata > Amphibia > Caudata > Ambystomatidae > Ambystoma > Ambystoma mexicanum. Next base: position 570,740,259 of record NC_090930.1, on the reverse strand, counting down.
ACCCATCGAAACACGCCCCCCACAACACATGGCCTACCGTCACGCGTTCCCACAGGTGTCCCGATGAAAACGGTACCTCACATGTGTGGGTGCACCTACCTGGCCGCCAAGGGGAAAGCCTAAAACACAAGTAACCCCAAGTCTGTTTTCACACCGGAAATGTCACACTCTCACATCATACAGATATGGGCCTCGGGTGTCCAAGCCACCAAGGAAAACAGGGAACCCCATGCATTTCCGGAAAGAGGACACCCGTGGGAATCCGCAGAGGTATGATATGCCCAAATCGCCCCAGAATTTATTACCCAGACACCCCCGCAAAGTCCGAAATGTGGGAAAAAATACGCATTTTCCTCACATTTCGCTCGACTCACCCATCGAAACACGCCCCCAACAACACATGGCCTACCGTCCCGCGTTCCCACAGGTGTCCCGATGAAAACGGTACCTCACATGTGTGGGTGCACCTACCTGGCCGCCAAGGGGAAAGCCTAAAACACAAGTAACCCCAAGTCTGTTTTCAGAGGGAAAACTCAGACATTCTGCCGACCGGCACAAGGTACAGATATGGGCCTCGGGTGTCCAAGCCACCGAGGAAAACAGGGAACCCCATGCATTTCCGAAAAGAGGACACCCGTGGGAATCCGCAGAGGTATGATATGCCCAAATTGCCCCAGAATTTATTACCCAGACACCCCTGCAAAGTCCGAAATGTGGGGAAAAAAACGCTTTTTCTGCACATTTCGCTCGACGCACCCATCGAAACACGCCCCCCACAACACATGGCCTACCGTCACGCGTTCCCACAGGTGTCCCGATGAAAACGGTACCTCACATGTGTGGGTGCACCTACCTGGCCGCCAAGGGGAAAGCCTAAAACACAAGTAACCCCAAGTCTGTTTTCACACCGGAAATGTCACACTCTCACATCATACAGATATGGGCCTCGGGTGTCCAAGCCACCAAGGAAAACAGGGAACCCCATGCATTTCCGGAAAGAGGACACCCGTGGGAATCCGCAGAGGTATGATATGCCCAAATCGCCCCAGAATTTATTACCCAGACACCCCCGCAAAGTCCGAAATGTGTGAAAAAATACGCATTTTCCTCACATTTCGCTCGACTCACCCATCGAAACACGCCCCCAACAACACATGGCCTACCGTCCCGCGTTCCCACAGGTGTCCCGATGAAAATGGTACCTCACATGTGTGGGTGCACCTACCTGGCCGCCAAGGGGAAAGCCTAAAACACAAGTAACCCCAAGTCTGTTTTCAGAGGGAAAACTCAGACATTCTGCCGACCGGCACAAGGTACAGATATGGGCCTCGGGTGTCCAAGCCACCGAGGAAAACAGGGAACCCCATGCATTTCCGAAAAGAGGACACCCGTGGGAATCCGCAGAGGTATGATATGCCCAAATTGCCCCAGAATTTATTACCCAGACACCCCTGCAAAGTCCGAAATGTGGGGAAAAAAACGCTTTTTCTGCACATTTCGCTCGACGCACCCATCGAAACACGCCCCCAACCACACATGGCCTACCGTCACGCGTTCCCACAGGTGTCCCGATGAAAACGGTACCTCACATGTGTGGGTGCACCTACCTGGCCGCCAAGGGGAAAGCCTAAAACACAAGTAACCCCAAGTCTGTTTTCACACCGGAAATGTCACACTCTCACATCATACAGATATGGGCCTCGGGTGTCCAAGCCACCAAGGAAAACAGGGAACCCCATGCATTTCCGGAAAGAGGACACCCGTGGGAATCCGCAGAGGTATGATATGCCCAAATCGCCCCAGAATTTATTACCCAGACACCCCCGCAAAGTCCGAAATGTGGGAAAAAATACGCTTTTTCCTCACATTTCGCTCGACTCACCCATTGAAACACGCCCCCAACAACACATGGCCTACCGTCCCGCGTTCCCACAGGTGTCCCGATGAAAACGGTACCTCACATGTGTGGGTGCACCTACCTGGCCGCCAAGGGGAAAGCCTAAAACACAAGTAACTCCAAGTCTGTTTTCAGAGGGAAAACTCAGACATTCTGCCGACCGGCACAATGTACAGATATGGGCCTCGGGTGTCCAAGCCACCGAGGAAAACAGGGAACCCCATGCATTTCCGAAAAGAGGACACCCGTGGGAATCCGCAGAGGTATGATATGCCCAAATTGCCCCAGAATTTATTACCCAGACACCCCTGCAAAGTCCGAAATGTGGGGAAAAAAACGCTTTTTCCGCACATTTCGCTCGACGCACCCATCGAAACACGCCCCCAACAACACATGGCCTACCGTCACGCGTTCCCACAGGTGTCCCGATGAAAACGGTACCTCACATGTGTGGGTGCACCTACCTGGCCGCCAAGGGGAAAGCCTAAAACACAAGTAACCCCAAGTCTGTTTTCACACCGGAAATGTCACACTCTCACATCATACAGATATGGGCCTCGGGTGTCCAAGCCACCAAGGAAAACAGGGAACCCCATGCATTTCCGGAAAGAGGACACCCGTGGGAATCCGCAGAGGTATGATATGCCCAAATCGCCCCAGAATTTATTACCCAGACACCCCCGCAAAGTCCGAAATGTGGGAAAAAATACGCATTTTCCTCACATTTCGCTCGACTCACCCATCGAAACACGCCCCCAACAACACATGGCCTACCGTCCCGCGTTCCCACAGGTGTCCCGATGAAAACGGTACCTCACATGTGTGGGTGCACCTACCTGGCCGCCAAGGGGAAAGCCTAAAACACAAGTAACTCCAAGTCTGTTTTCAGAGGGAAAACTCAGACATTCTGCCGACCGGCACAATGTACAGATATGGGCCTCGGGTGTCCAAGGCACCGAGGAAAACAGGGAACCCCATGCATTTCCGAAAAGAGGACACCCGTGGGAATCCGCAGAGGTATGATATGCCCAAATTGCCCCAGAATTTTTTACCCAGACACCCCTGCAAAGTCCGAAATGTGGTGAAAAAAACGCTTTTTCTGCACATTTCGCTCGATGCACCCATCGAAACACGCCCCCAACAACACATGGCCTACCGTCCCGCGTTCCCACAGGTGTCCCGATGAAAACGGTACCTCACATGTGTGGGTGCACCTACCTGGCCGCCAAGGGGAAAGCCTAAAACACAAGTAACCCCAAGTCTGTTTTCACACCGGAAATGTCACACTCTCACATCATACAGATATGGGCCTCGGGTGTCCAAGCCACCAAGGAAAACAGGGAACCCCATGCATTTACGGAAAGAGGACATCCGTGGGAATCCGCAGAGGTATGATATGCCCAAATCGCCCCAGAATTTATTACCCAGACACCCCCGCAAAGTCCGAAATGTGGGAAAAAATATGCATTTTCCTCAAATTTCGCTCGACTCACCCATCGAAACACGCCCCCCACAACACATGGCCTACCGTCCCGCGTTCCCACAGGTGTCCCGATGAAAACGGTACCTCACATGTGTGGGTGCATCTACCTGGCCGCCAAGGGGAAAGCCTAAAACACAAGTAACCCCAAGTCTGTTTTCAGAGGGAAAACTCAGACATTCTGCCGACCGGCACAATGTACAGATATGGGCCTCGGGTGTCCAAGCCACCGAGGAAAACAGGGAAACCCATGCATTTCCGAAAAGAGGACACCCGTGGGAATCCGCAGAGGTATGATATGCCCAAATTGCCCCAGAATTTATTACCCAGACAGCCCTGCAAAGTCGGAAATGTGGGGAAAAAAACGCTTTTTCCGCACATTTCGCTCGCCGCACCCATCGAAACGCGCCCCCCACAACACATGGCCTACCGTCCCGCGTTCCCACAGGTGTCCCGATGAAAACGGTACCTCACATGTGTGGGTGCACCTACCTGGCCGCCAAGGGGAAAGCCTAAAACACAAGTAACCCCAAGTCTGTTTTCACACCGGAAATGTCACACTCTCACATCATACAGATATGGGCCTCGGGTGTCCAAGCCACCAAGGAAAACAGGGAACCCCATGCATTTCCGGAAAGAGGACACCCGTGGGAATCCGCAGAGGTATGATATGCCCAAATCGCCCCAGAATTTATTACCCAGACACCCCCGCAAAGTCCGAAATGTGGGAAAAAATACGCATTTTCCTCACATTTCGCTCGACTCACCCATCGAAACACGCCCCCCACAACACATGGCCTACCGTCCCGCGTTCCCACAGGTGTCCCGATGAAAACGGTACCTCACATGTGTGGGTGCACCTACCTGGCCGCCAAGGGGAAAGCCTAAAACACAAGTAACCCCAAGTCTGTTTTCAGAGGGAAAACTCAGACATTCTGCCGACCGGCACAATGTACAGATATGGGCCTCGGGTGTCCAAGCCACCGAGGAAAACAGGGAACCCCATGCATTTCCGAAAAGAGGACACCCGTGGGAATCCGCAGAGGTATTATATGCCCAAATTGCCCCAGAATTTATTACCCAGACACCCCTGCAAAGTCCGAAATGTGGGGAAAAAAACGCTTTTTCTGCACATTTCGCTCGCCGCACCCATCGAAACACGCCCCCCACAACACATGGCCTACCGTCCCGCGTTCCCACAGGTGTCCCGATGAAAACGGTACCTCACATGTGTGGGTGCACCTACCTGGCCGCCAAGGGGAAAGCCTAAAACACAAGTAACCCCAAGTCTGTTGTCCATTCTGCCGACCGGCGCAACTTACAGATATGGGCCTCGGGTGTCCAAGCCACCGAGGAAAACAGGGAACCCCATGCCTTTTCGAAAAGAGGACACCCGTGGGAATCCGCACAGGTGTGATTTGCGCCCATCGCCCCAGATTTTTTTACCCAGACAGCCCTGCAAAGTCGGAAATGTGGGGAAAAAACCGCTTTTTCCGCACATTTCACTCGCCGCACCCATCGAAACACGCCCCCCACAACACGTGGCCTACCGTCCCGCGTTCCCACAGGTGTCCCGATGAAAACGGTACCTCACATGTGTGGGTGCACCTACCTGGCCGCCAAGGGGAAAGCCTAAAACACAAGTAACCCCAAGTCTGTTGTCAGAGGGAAATCTCAGACATTCTGCCGACCAGCGCAACTTACAGATATGGGCCTCGGGTGTCCAAGCCACCGAGGAAAACAGGGAACCCCATGCATTTTTGAAAAGAGGACACCCGTGGGAATCCGCAGAGGTGTGATTTGCGCCCATCGCCCCAGATTTTTTTACCCAGACAGCCCTGCAAAGTCGGAAATGTGGGGAAAAAAACGCTTTTTCCGCACATTTCGCTCGCCGCACCCATCGAAACGCACCCCCCACAACACATGGCCTACCGTCCCGCGTTCCCACAGGTGTCCCGATGAAAACGGTACCTCACATGTGTGGGTGCACCTACCTGGCCGCCAAGGGGAAAGCCTAAAACACAAGTAACCCCAAGTCTGTTGTCCATTCTGCCGACCGGCGCAACTTACAGATATGGGCCTCGGGTGTCCAAGCCACCGAGGAAAACAGGGAACCCCATGCCTTTTCGAAAAGAGGACACCCGTGGGAATCCGCACAGGTGTGATTTGCGCCCATCGCCCCAGATTTTTCTACCCAGACAGCCCTGCAAAGTCCGGAATGTGCCCCGGCCTTTGCGGGGGTGTCTGGGTAAAAAAATCTGGGGCGATGGGCGCAAATCACACCTGTGCGGATTCCCACGGGTGTCCTCTTTTCGAAAAGGCATGGGGTTCCCTGTTTTCCTCGGTGGCTTGGACACCCGAGGCCCATATCTGTAAGTTGCGCCGGTCGGCAGAATGGACAACAGACTTGGGGTTACTTGTGTTTTAGGCTTTCCCCTTGGCGGCCAGGTAGGTGCACCCACACATGTGAGGTACCGTTTTCATCGGGACACCTGTGGGAACGCGGGACGGTAGGCCATGTGTTGTGGGGGGCGCGTTTCGATGGGTGCGGCGAGCGAAATGTGCGGAAAAAGCGTTTTTTTCCCCACATTTCCGACTTTGCAGGGCTGTCTGGGTAAAAAAATCTGGGGCGATGGGCGCAAATCACACCTCTGCGGATTCCCACGGGTGTCCTCTTTTCGAAAATGCATGGGGTTCCCTGTTTTCCTCGGTGGCTTGGACACCCGAGGCCCATATCTGTAAGTTGCGCCGGTCGGCAGAATGTCTGAGATTTCCCTCTGACAACAGACTTGGGGTTACTTGTGTTTTAGGCTTTCCCCTTGGTGGCCAGGTAGGTGCACCCACACATGTGAGGTACCGTTTTCATCGGGACACCTGTGGGAACGCTGGACGGTAGGCCATGTGTTGTGGGGGGCGCGTTTCGATGGGTGCGGCGAGCGAAATGTGCGGAAAAAGCGGTTTTTTCCCCACATTTCCGACTTTGCAGGGCTGTCTGGGTAAAAAAATCTGGGGCGATGGGCGCAAATCACACCTCTGCGGATTCCCACGGGTGTCCTCTTTTCGAAAATGCCTGGGGTTCCCTGTTTTCCTCGGTGGCTTGGACACCCGAGGCCCATATCTGTAAGTTGCGCGGCTCGGCAGAATGTCTGAGATTTCCCTCTGCCAACAGACTTGGGGTTACTTGTGTTTTAGGCTTTCCCCTTGGCGGCCAGGTAGGTGCACCCACACATGTGGGGTACCGTTTTCATCGGGACACCTGTGGGAACGCGGGACGGTAGGCCATGTGTTGTGGGGGGCGTGTTTCGATGGGTGCGGCGAACGAAATGTGCGGAAAAAGCGTTTTTTTCCCCACATTTCCGACTTTGCAGGGCTGTCTGGGTAAAAAAATCTGGGGCGATGTGCGCAAATCAGACCTCTGTGCTTTCCCACGGGTGTCCTCTTTTGGGAAATGCATGGGGTTCCCTGTTTTCCTTGCTGGCTTCGACACCCTAGGCCCAAATCTGTAGGTTGCCCACATGAACAAATTGTGCTGTGGCGAAAGGCTTGGGGTTACCAGCGGGTTACCCTTTTCCTTTTGCGACCCCGGTAGGTGCACCCACACATGCGAGGTACCTTTTTCGTCGGAACACCTGTGGGAACACGAGAAGGTATGACATCTGCTGTTGGCGACGTGTTTCGGTGAGTGGACACAGGGAAATGTCTCTGAAATTGGCCGGAAATGAAGACAAATCTCAGACATTTCCCTCTGGCCACTCACCGAAACACACCGCCAACAACACGTGGCCTACCTTCCCGCATCGCCACACGTGTCCCAATGAGAGGCTGACCTCTTTGTGTGCAGGTGTGGTACCTGAGTGACAATGGGCACATCTTTAGTATAGTAACTTCGCTGTAGTGCGCTTAGGAAACAGTAAAGTACTGCCAGTAAGCCATTTCACATGCACCTTTCCTCACACTTCCCATACATAGCAGACGCAATGCAGTTAGACACGCAAGGTGGGATTTAGCACAAGGACCAACCTCCTTGTATTGCACAAGAAGGTTTGTCCTTGTGAGCAGTGATGCCACGTCAAGGCACCCACCGGATCACTGGCCATTCGTATCCCTTTCGTGTCTGCAGTCAGTTGGCATCCATTTCAGCAGTTGCACTTCTACGAAATCACTAGCACCAGAGCAAGTGTATCTACACATGAGCATATCTACACACTTATACCACATGGACATCTGTGTACAATGCAACTGTGTCTCTAGCAATATCTTAACTATCATTTGGCATCAATTTCATAGCAACTGTGTCTGCATGCAAACTTTATGTGCTGGCAATCACATGTGGACAGTGATAGCAAGTGCATACTGCCTGACTTCACTACCCTGCCCTACAGGAGCTATCTTCCACACCAGCTTTCAGTATGCCCATAGCAACTATGGCCAAACATTCTTATGTCCCACCGTACCCACACAAAACAGCCATCCTGCAAAATGACAATCATTTCGTCACTGCTGGAAAAGTCCATTCACAGAAATTGCAACTGCATGTTCTTTGTATCTTTACCTAATTCACACACCAATCATATCCAATTCATTCCTACAGATGACGTGTCACTTACACCACACATAACATTACTCGAGGTAAAACAATAAACAAGGCAGGATCTTACGAGGTACGCAAGACACCGCTGCCATATAGTTGGTGTCCAAGTACCACTTTCATGACACTTAGACCTCAAGGGAAGGAGCCAAAGTGGCGTGTAATATTTTGAAAAAACACCCCTTGAGTGGAGGGAACCTGAATGCCGTTCTGGTCTTCCACAACGCACGGCTTGAGTAGAGGGAGCGGGACTGGCCTTTCTTTGCTTGCCAAACCTTAAGTGGAAGGAGCCAGATTTGGGTTCCTGTCCAAAGTACGCCAGAAGCGGATGGGGTTTTCCAGACGTTTTTTTTTTGTAAGGCAATCCCGAACAGGAGCAAGCTGCACTCCCATAGGGGAGTGACCCACAGTGCTCCACCCTTCTTCTCCATGGCCCGCCTCAACTAGAGGCGGTGGAGTGGCATTCCTTTCCAAGATGCGCCTTCTTTGGACGTAACAAGCATTGCGTTACTTTGCAAGGCACACCACGCGCAGAGGGAGCTAGACTGCCTTTTCCTTAGGAGGCAGACCTGAAGGGAAAGGTACCGGGGGGGATGTCTCTTTCCCAGGCAGGCCTCAAGTGGAGGGGGCAGGACTAGCATTGCTTGCCAAAGCACGCCAAAGGGGAGTAAAGCAGAGTGCTGTCCCCACCTACTCCAAGGCACACCTCAAGTGGAGGGAGCTAGAGTGGCATTTCTTTCAAAGATGCGCCTGCTTTGGACGTAACAAGCATTGCGTTACTTTGCAAGGCACACCACGCGCAGAGGGAGCTAGACTGCCTTTTCCTTAGGAGGCAGACCTGAAGGGAAAGGTACCGGGGGTGATGTCTCTTTCCCAGGCAGGCCTCAAGTGGAGGGGGCAGGACTAGCATTGCTTGCCAAAGCACGCCAAAGGGGAGTAAAGCAGAGTGCTGTCCCCACCTACTCCAAGGCACACCTCAAGTGGAGGGAGCTAGAGTGGCATTTCTTTCAAAGATGTGCCTGCTTTGGACGTAACAAGCATTGCGTTACTTTGCAAGGCACACCACGCGCAGAGGGAGCTAGACTGCCTTTTCCTTAGGAGGCAGACCTGAAGGGAAAGGTACCGGGGGTGATGTTTCTTTCCCAGGCAGGCCTCAAGTGGAGGGGGCAGGACAAGCATTGCTTGCCAAAGCACGCCAAAGGGGAGTAAAGCAGAGTGCTGTCCCCACCTACTCCAAGGCACACCTCAAGTGGAGGGAGCTAGAGTGGCATTTCTTTCAAAGATGCGCCTGCTTTGGACGTAACAAGCATTGCGTTACTTTGCAAGGCACACCACGCGCAGAGGGAGCTAGACTGCCTTTTCCTTAGGAGGCAGACCTGAAGGGAAAGGTACCGGGGGTGATGTCTCTTTCCCAGGCAGGCCTCAAGTGGAGGGGGCAGGACAAGCATTGCTTGCCAAAGCACGCCAAAGGGGAGTAAAGCAGAGTGCTGTCCCCACCTACTCCAAGGCACACCTCAAGTGGAGGGAGCTAGAGTGGCATATCTTTCAAAGATGCGCCTGCTTTGGACGTAACAAGCATTGCGTTACTTTGCAAGGCACACCACGCGCAGAGGGAGCTAGACTGCCTTTTCCTTACGAGGCAGACCTGAAGGGAAAGGTACCGGGGGTGATGTCTCTTTCCCAGGCAGGCCTCAAGTGGAGGGGGCAGGACTAGCATTGCTTGCCAAAGCACGCCAAAGGGGAGTAAAGCAGAGTGCTGTCCCCACCTACTCCAAGGCACACCTCAAGTGGAGGGAGCTAGAGTGGCATTTCTTTCAAAGATGCGCCTGCTTTGGACGTAACAAGCATTGCGTTACTTTGCAAGGCACACCACGCGCAGAGGGAGCTAGACTGCCTTTTCCTTAGGAGGCAGACCTGAAGGGAAAGGTACCGGGGGTGATGTCTCTTTCCCAGGCAGGCCTCAAGTGGAGGGGGCAGGACTAGCATTGCTTGCCAAAGCACGCCAAAGGGGAAAGACCCGCATGGCACAACTCAAGTACAGGGACTCATAATGATTACTATTTCGTAGGCACGCCTCCAATGGAAGGAGCCTGATTAGCGTTCCTTTGCAAGTCACGCTTTGAGCTGAGGGATCTAGACTGATGTACATTTTCTTGGCAGGCCTCAAGGGAAAGCTACGGCTGTGGTTGCCTTTCCAAGGCAGGCCTCGAGTGGAGGAAGCAGGACTAGCGATGCTCGTGAATGCACGCTAAATCAAGTGAAGTGAGTTGACATCCTGTTGCATTTTCATTGAAGGTACTCCTCCAGGGCAGGGTGCAAGAGTGCCATTCCTTTACAAGACATGCACGATTTCAGGGGCTAAGGGTCCCTTTCAAGGAATGATGGGCATTTTCGGAAATCAGTCGATCTCCCAATATTTTTCCTTTGTATGATACAAAAGGAAACAAGGCTGAAAGCAGAGGGCAGGCTGGGAAGGGCATTGGGGACAGTACACCCGAGTATCCTTCCTCTTTCCTTGTTTTGTACACACCTTACATTTTCGGTACGGTTGTGCCTTCGTGGCAGTGGGAGGAACATAATCACCAAAGTGTCGCTCTTGCAATCTGGCTACATCTTCGACCTCTGGAAAGGAGGGAATTTGTACATGAACATTAGCCAGAGATTGAACAATTTCTAATTCAAAATCCAAAAAGGAGAGCTTGTTTTGTGGAGTAGCTGCACGGTACACCACATAAGCATTGTACGTTGCCATATGCACAATGTGTGTGGCTAACTTTTTGTACCAGAAACGCGACTTGCGTTCAGCGTGGTATGACTCAAGCACTTGGTCATTTTTGTCTACTCCACCCATGTACTTGTTGTAATCCAGAATGCAATTGGGTTTCAACACTTGCTGAGTCTGCCTGCGCAGAGGGACAGCTGAAGTACTTTCATCATGAATAGTACTTAGCATGTACACATCCCTTTTGTCGCAGAATTTCACTGCTAACAATTCATCCTGCCGCAATGCCATACATTGTCCCTTAGCCAACTTCTTACACACAAGTTGTCTGGGGAAGCGTTTGCGGTTACTGCGGATTGTACCGCATGCGAGTGTGCCCACATTGAACAATTCCTTGAACAGTGGAATTCCGGTGTAGAAATTGTCTACATACAAATGATGTCCCTTGTGGAGCCATGGTGTGAGAAGATCCCAAACAATCTTCTCACTTGTCCCTAAATGGGCTGGGCAGCCCGGAGGGTTTAGGGTAGAGTCTTTACCGGTGTAGACTCTCATGCTGCTGACATACCCAGTGGTACTTTCACACAACATGTACATTTTAATCCCATATCGTGATCTCTTGCTAGGAATGTATTGCCTGAATACAAGGCGACCTTTGAACAACACCAACGATTCATCAATGGATATGTTCTGGCTAGGAACATACACCTCTGCAAATCGGTGAGTGAAATGGTCCAGAAATGGCTTAAGTTTGAACAGCCTATCAAAGTTTGGGTCCGTTTTGGGTAATGCTGCCGAGTTGTCATTGAAGTGCAACATACGGTGCAGTGCTTGAAAGCGATTTCTGCTCATTGTAGCTGAAAAAAACGGGCAATAAAGTGGTGCTACAGTAGTCCAGTACATTGCGACAGACGGCTTGTGTCCAATTCCCATGAGCAAAATGAGACCCCAAAACTGTCTCATTTCAACATCGTTTGTGGGTACCCATGCTTGTGCTCTGGAGTGGGGTTTCAGAGTGGGACCCCTAGACCTCATGAACTGTGCAGCGTATAAATTGGTTTGCTCAACCACGTCTGCAATGAACCCATCATCAACAAAAAGGTTGAAAAAATCAATAGGCTGAAACCCTTCTGTATTCACTGTGCACCCTGATATACCAGTGAAAGGGGGCACAACAGGCTGAGCCATTGCTGGAGGCACCCAGAGCGACTCTTGAGTCATGTCAGGAACTGCCACATTGCGTGGCAGTCTTGCACGTCCCCTCCCCCTTACAGGTCCCCTGCGTGTGGGAAGTGTGCGAAAAGGTGGACGCACTCTTCCTTCCTCTTCATCATCAGATGATGACGATGATGAGTGGGAGGAGGGACTTTCGTCAATGGCCATCTCACTTCCCCAATCACTTCCCTCCTGCCCCTCAGAAGCACTATCTGTTTCAGAATGCATGTACACATCTGTGCCTTGCTCTGAGCCAGATTCCATCACTACAGCTAATGCCTCCGCACCAGACATTGATCGCCGAGAAGCCATGAGTACCTTCGCTATGGAACCCTTCAATGCCCAAAGACCAGATGAAGACTGAAACAAGAAGTATGTGTGCTTCTGAAAGTATGGAACGTAGCACAGTAAGTGGTATTCAGTGCCACAAACCTACTCCACACAGGTACACCAAAAGGTCCAGACTTTGCTCACTAACAGTAGCAGCCCTCTGCAATATGACGTACTCCCTGCACGCTACAATAAACAGAGTAGTACTTTGCAAACACTCACGTGAAATGCTAAGGACCAGCTGACTGCTTTCCTACAAGTGTGTAGACAGCTACAACACACCTGCACCTAAAAGAAAGAGAACAAAAAATCTATGGCCAATGTACTATTCCGCTAAACTGTACAGAAATACAAGCGTGGGGACGAGGATTTCAGCCACACTACCTATTCAGAAACAGCCAACATGCTTTGCACCATGCCCTCCCCCATGGGATGCTTGTGGATGGGAAATCGAGGTGAGAAGGAACCATGCAACGTATTAGTGATTGGGTGAGTTGAAAAGCCATAGGCAATGAAGAAGCAGAGAGGGAAGATAAATACAGTACACGGCTGGCCCTTCCGGCCAACTGCTGGCACACTTTTGACAATAACACCTGCTCATTCATATAGGGGTGTCTATTGTAAGGGGAAAGCTCACATGGACAAAATTATTGCAAGGCCAAGCAAATTGATGTAGGCTGAAGCAAGTAGTGATGGGTACCAAAGAAATAAGTAGCAGAAACATACTAAATGCTTTGACATGCCATGAATGCAAACAATTGCTAGAAAGTGGAAGTCTCACTGCCAACATACTTACTACCACTTCTATTCACCTTTCAGATCTTCCAGTGTGTCCATCAGTCACTGGGCAAACTCCCCCTAAAATAGCGTCTGGGCAAAATCCATTATGTTTCCAATGAACAGCTCCATGCCTGTTTTGGAAAGGTGCACCCCATCTCTGTGAAACATCACAGCACCTTTGATATTGCCATGGTGAATGGTCCGTATTCTGGTGTTGCCCTCTGTCAGTTTAGTGAACTCGCCATTCATTTTCCACACCGAGCGGTTGATGGCCCTTCTATTCCCTTCAGTTCTCCAATCCATCCTGGGAATCATCTGGGACCAGGCCACCACAGTGTTTGGAAACCTCTCTGCAATCCATTCAAGGTCTGCCATGAGCTGCTCGCGTACCCCCTTCCGTCCCACAGACGCAAAATCATTTCCTCCCAGGTGAACCACTATAAGGTCAGGGGGGGGGGCCTTTCCTTTTTCTTGGGCAGCGACGATGGCTCCTCGGAGCTGGTGAAGGCGCATCCCCCCCACCCCAAACCAATGCACCGCAAGGCCATCCCTTCCAGACCCAGATGTAGGTGGCCCTCGGAAAAGTCGTGCAGCCCTTTGGATATAAGAGTGGCCGAAAATCCACACAACCCTCATCCTCACTAGGAAATGGAAACAGGAAAACCCCCATGATTATGGCTACACATACATTTTACCACATTACACAACATTTGCACCAACACATGACTCTTGTAACAATCCCAGACACACACTTCACCCATTCGGAAACCACCTCTCATTTGAGATAACAGTAGGTCGACACATAATTGCCACGTTATTTTCAGGGGAAGGAGGTGAAGAAGATAGTATGTCACCTTGTGCCAATAACACAGTTGTGCTGGCGCAATTGTAATCAGTAAAAGTTGTCTGCTCCTGTGGCCCACCGCCTGCCCAGCACGGTGGTAAGGTGACGTCCACATGCTACATCGTTACAATTTGGCAGGGTGACTAGTCTCACGGAGGATATGAAGTCCACAGGAAGTGTGCTTTGTACGCTCTGTGAATATAGGTACCCTGACAGAATGGGCCACATTTACCACAAATGGGTGCACCTTCAGACACTTTCAATGTGAGTGTTTCGGCCATAGCTCCAGGACCACTAGTGACCTTGGGGCCACTTCACTACCAAGGAAGGGAGGTGGACAAGGTCACACCCATCACCCACCACTACCCTACATAGCTTCCTGGTCAGCACTACAGCTTTCCTCTCCTGGAAGGGATTGGACCCTGCACACACTGCTGAATTTGGAGGCAAAATATCCACCTGGGGGACGGACGACCAAGGCCAATGACACCCCCCTCTCTAGCTACCTTGCGTTACAGTTTTTTCCCCCTGCAAAAGGATGGGGACCCTGACAGGGCACACTGCGACCACTGCTGAAATTGGACCACAGAAATGGTGAACTTTGCAGTGAAAGGAATGAGCTCTGTAACAAGTGTGCATAGCATGCTCAGAAAAAATGACCATCTATATAACTACTGGAAAAAAATGTTTAAAATTTGCTGCCAAACCTTTCCTTCTGCAAAGCAGCTGCCTTACTCAATGCAAGGCACACCCATCACTGGCCCCCGACCCTCCCCACTACCCTTTCCCACCCTTATCACTGACAATGCACCCACAATTCCTTCCACCACAGTAACCCTCCACCCCCACATTACCAAGTAATAAATGTTGTACTTACATAAGTCAGCAATAGCTTTTCAGTAGCCGAAACTGCAAAGGAAACATAAAAGATTAAAATTCAATGCTTTGCCTACCAATTACACATCCAAACTGTCTGGCAACTATCTGTACATTTTTCACTTCCTTCCACCACTTCCATGACACTTCTCAGTCATCTACCACTACGGAAGGCTAGACTGCAGACGGATTGGAAATGGAAATAAGACAAGTGGGCATATGGCATCCTGCAGAAAAATAAATAAATCCCGGAAATCTGGCACCAACCCATCACTGTTTGGAAACATCTGTGCTATCCATTCCAGTTCCTCCATTAGCAGCTCATGTATCCCTTCCCCTCCCACAGACGCTAAATCTTTTCCTCCCAGGTGCACCACTGTAGGGTGTTGGGTTTGCATCTCCTTTTGCATGGACATCGCTGATGGCTCCTCTGAGCTGGTGAAAGCACTTCCCCCTAACCCCAAACCAATGTACCAGGAGGGCATCCCTTTGAGAGCCAGATGTGGTTGGCCCTCGGAAAATCGTGCAGCCCTTTGGGTGAAAGAGTAGGCAATTATCTACACAACCCTCATCGTCACTATGATATGGAAACAAGTGAACCCCCATGAATATGCCTATACATACAGTTTACCAACTAGCTGAATGATTGTGTGAACACATGGCTCTTGTAACACTCCCAGACACACACTTCACCTATTCGGACATGCACCTCTCATGTGAATTTACAGTAGGTCATTACGTAATTGGCACTTGTGTTTTAGGGGAAGGAGGTGAGGAAGACAGTATGTCACCTTGTGCCAATAACACAGTTCTGCTGGGGCAATTGTAATCAGTAAAGGTTGTCTGCTCCTGTGGCCCACCGCCTGCACTGCACGGTAGTAAAGTGACTTCCACATGCTACACCATTACACTTTGGCAGGGTGACTAGTCTGACAGAGGATATGACCTGTGCAGCAAGGGTGTTTTGTAACCTCTCCGAATATAGTTCCTCTGACAGAATGTGCCCCTTTCATTACACATGCATGCACATTTGGACTCTTTGATTGTGAGAAATTGGGGCGCAGCTCCTAAAGTACTGGTGAACTTGGGGCCATTCAACTACCAAGGCCGAGAGGCAGCCAAGGTCACACACATCAACCACCACCACACTACATCTCTGCCTGGCCAGCACTGCAGCTTTCCCCTCTAGGACGGGATGGGGACCGTGCCGGGGCACCCTGCACCCACTGCTGCTTTTGAGGGACAAAATATCCATCTGGGAGATGGACGCCCAAGGGCAATGACTTAATCCCCCACCCCTCCTGCCCCTCTAGCTACCCTGCGTTACAGGTTTTCCCCCTGCAAAAGGATGGGGAGCCAGGCGGGGCTCACTGGGACGACTGCTGGAAAAGGACCACAGAAATGGTGATCGTTGCAGTAAAAGTAGTGTTCTCTGTATCAAGTACGCGTACCATGCTCATAACAAAATGACCATCTGCATTACTACCGGCAACATTTTTGAAAAGGAGCTGCTACTTATGTTGCCCAGTTTTTCCTTCTGCAAAGCAGCCACCTATCTGCCCAAACCTTACTGCCCCATCTATTGGGGGTCCTGCCCCAGCTTTTGGGGTGCCCCCCCCCACCCCACCCCCAATGGCTGGGGGACACACCTCATGCAGGCCTCCCTGGGCCTCCTCCAAACGGCTGCGTGAGGTACACCCCACCTCCATTTGGGGTGAGGGGGGAGAGGGCCACCCCAAAAGGTGGGGCTGGACCCCCAATAGATGGGGCAGTAGGGTTTGGGCACCCTGGGGGCAGATAGCCACACTAATGTGGCCATCTGCACCAAGCAAAGTTGGGTAAACAAAAAAAAAATTACAAAACCACAGGCTGCTTTTTAGGGGGGGCTGAGGGCCACCCTAAATTGGCAGTGCATGATGTACCGCAACGGGGGGTGGCCCTCAACCCCCCCCCACCCCAAATGGAGGGCCCCACCTCATGCAACCCTCCCTGGGGGCAGATAGGGGGGGGGGCCCACCTCATGCATCCCTCCCTGGGGTCAGATGCCCCTTCCTAGGAGCAGATATCTGCCCCCAGGGAGGGTTGCATGAGGTGGGGCCCTCCATTTGGGGTGGGGGGGGTTGAGGGCCACCCCCCGTTGCGGTACATCATGCGCTGCCAATTTAGGGTGGCCCTCAGCCCCCCCTAAAAAGCAGCCTGTTTTTTTGTATATTTTTTTTTGTTTACCCAACTTGGCTTGGTGCAGATGGGCCCATTAGTGTGGCTATCTGCCCCCAGGGTGCCCAAACCTTACTGCCTCATCTATTGGGGGTCCTGCCCCAGCTTTTGGGGTGCCCCCCCCCACCCCACCCCCAATGGCTGGGGGACACACCTCATGCAGGCCTCCCTGGGCCTCCTCCAAACGGCTGCGTGAGGTACACCCCACCTCCATTTGGGGTGAGGGGGGAGAGGGCCACCCCAAAAGGTGGGGCTGGACCCCCAATAGATGGGGCAGTAGGGTTTGGGCACCCTGGGGGCAGATAGCCACACTAATGTGGCCATCTGCACCAAGCAAAGTTGGGTAAACAAAAAAAAAATTACAAAACCACAGGCTGCTTTTTAGGGGGGGCTGAGGGCCACCCTAAATTGGCAGCGCATGATGTACCGCAACGGGGGGTGGCCCTCAACCCCCCCCCACCCCAAATGGAGGGCCCCACCTCATGCAACCCTCCCTGGGGGCAGATAGGGGGGGCCCACCTCATGCATCCCTCCCTGGGGTCAGATGCCCCTTCCTAGGAGCAGATATCTGCCCCCAGGGAGGGTTGCATGAGGTGGGGCCCTCCATTTGGGGTGGGGGGGGGTTGAGGGCCACCCCCCGTTGCGGTACATCATGCGCTGCCAATTTAGGGTGGCCCTCAGCCCCCCCTAAAAAGCAGCCTGTTTTTTTGTATATTTTTTTTTGTTTACCCAACTTGGCTTGGTGCAGATGGGCCCATTAGTGTGGCTATCTGCCCCCAGGGTGCCCAAACCTTACTGCCTCATCTATTGGGGGTCCTGCCCCAGCTTTTGGGGTGCCCCCCCCCACCCCACCCCCAATGGCTGGGGGACACACCTCATGCAGGCCTCCCTGGGCCTCCTCCAAACGGCTGCGTGAGGTACACCCCACCTCCATTTGGGGTGAGGGGGGAGAGGGCCACCCTAAAAGGTGGGGCTGGACCCCCAATAGATGGGGCAGTAGGGTTTGGGCACCCTGGGGGCAGATAGCCACACTAATGTGGCCATCTGCACCAAGCAAAGTTGGGTAAACAAAAAAAAAATTACAAAACCACAGGCTGCTTTTTAGGGGGGGCTGAGGGCCACCCTAAATTGGCAGCGCATGATGTACCGCAACGGGGGGTGGCCCTCAACCCCCCCCACCCCAAATGGAGGGCCCCACCTCATGCAACCCTCCCTGGGGGCAGATAGGGGGGGGCCCACCTCATGCATCCCTCCCTGGGGTCAGATGGCCCTCCCTAGGAACAGATATCTGCCCCCAGGGAGGGTTACAAGGGGTGCCCCCTTTCTACTTTGGTTGGGGGGGCTCCCGCCCCTATGGGGGGACACCCCCTCCCTTTCATTCAGTAAAAAATCCATGGTGGCTAGTGGCCCCCACCCCTTCCCCCAACCCTGTTTCCCATCATTTCATTTTTGTTTTTTATTTTACATTCCCTTGGGGCAGATGGTCAGCCATCTGCCCCAGGGTTCACATACACGTGCCCCCATGCTTTGGGGTCGGGAGGGGGGAGAGGGCTGCTTACTTGAAGCAGCCCCCTTCCCACCCCCCACCTCACAAAGAGATCCATGGTGGTCTAGTGGGTTGCTGGTCACGGATCGAGCGCTCTGCGCCGATCCGTGACCAGCAATGCCTCATATGTGGTGTCCTTGGAAAGGGGAGAAAGTCCCCTTTCCAGGGACACCACTTTCTGTTCAATCCCTGGTGGCCTAGTGGGCCCCAGGACCCCAAACCCCCTCCCACCTCCCCCCATCCCTCAGATTATTATTATTTTTTTTATATATATTTCCCTGGGGGCAGATGGCCAGCCATCTGCCCCCAGGGTACATTTTCATGTGTCCCCATGCTTTGGGGGCCGGGGGGGGAGAGGGCTGCTTACCTGAAGCAGCCCCCCTCCCCCCCAACTCGCAAACAGATCCATGGTGGTTCAGTGGGTTGCTGGTCACGGATCAGCGCTCTGCGCTGATCCGTGACCAGCAATGCGGCATATGAGTGGTGTCCCTGGAAAGGGGAGAAAGTCCCCTTTCCAGGGACACCACTTTTAGGTCAATCGCTGGTGGCCCAGTGGGCCCCAGGGCCCAAAACCCCCTCCCACCTCCCTCCTTCCCTCGATTTTTTTTTTTTTCTTTTCCCCCCACCCCCGGGGGCAGTGATCATCTGCCCCCAGGGGTCCCTGGCGCTGTGGCCCCATGCTTTGGGGCCACGGGGGAAGGGGGCCGCTTACCTAGTAAGCAGCCCCCCCTCCCCCACGCGTCACAAAAGGATCTTCGTTTGATCCGTGACGTTGCTGCCCGCGGATCGAGGCGCCCTGCGCCCGATCCGCGGGCAGCAAAGTCACACAATGGGTACCGTTGGAAAGGGGAGAATCTCCCCTTTCCAACGATACCCGCCTCGATCTCCGGCTTGAAATACAGCCGGAGATCGAGGCGGAACAAGAAGGGCACTCACCTTCTCTCTCCAACGCAGCAGCCGAAAATGGCTGCTGCGGTGGAATTGCTTTCAGTTTCACGCCGACGTGCGTCACGCACGTCGGCGTGAAACTGAAGGAAATCCAACCCCCGGGCAGTGAGGGGGGACCTCCCCCTCACATAGCCCGGGGGTTGGATTACAGTTTTGAGCGATCCCTGCTTTGCAGGGATCGCTCAAAACAAGGTGCCGAAAAGGACGAGCTATCTCGTCCTTGGCACTGCGTGTGCACTTCCAAGGACGAGATACCTCGTCCTTGGCACTTAAAGGGTTAATTAAATTTGGTTTAGTGAGTTTAACTAAGCTCCCTTCACAGTCTGTCACTCTATATTTACCTTTTTTGTCATCAGGTTTCATATTATTTTTGTATGTGTAGTTTTGGGCTATTTGGTATAGACACATGTTTTCCAAAGTATTACTTCTGTTTGGGTAGTATGTGTCCAATAAATTGTTTTTTAAAATGTCTTGGCTGTTGGGATCATGTTTGGCTATTGTTTCTATATCTTCATATGATTTTAGAACTCTTTTTCTAGATTTAGCTGGACCAAGACTTAGCCATACTATATTTTCAGATTTACCATACAATGAAGTACCAGTTAAACGATCAGCTGCTTCATAAGATCCACATTCTCTATGGGTGAGCATTTTTCTGCCCAAGCTGTATAATTTCTGAGATACTGTTTTATCTGATGACAGGTCATTCCAGAGGTCTTGGAGCTCTGTCTTTTCTGCTTTAGTTAAGTATGCTGTGACATATCGTGCAACTGCAGTAGATTTGTCTGCAATGTACTGCACATCTATGTTTGCATTCCATAAGGGGGCAATGATTGCATTATAACCATTGATATATTTTTCTTCTTCTTTTCCTTTTATGTAATATGTATTTTTAGGTGACTTACCTTTAACACTATGTCTAACTGAAGACATGAGGTTGTTTACTTGACCTGTATTTGTAACTGGTCTAGGGAAACCAAATTGGCATTTGGTGTAGTATTTGCCTTTGTTTTTGTATTTGCGACGACAATATTTTCCACATTTGTGTCTTTGAAATTGTAAAATTTGTGCACGAAGATCACTATTTGTGGCTTCTGATGGAATTTCACAAGTGACATATTTTTCAATAAACTGTAAAACAGTGGCATCACTGTCTTGACCAGATTTAGGAGCATCTTTAATCCATAAAAGCATGTGGATATGTGGTGCTCCTCTGGCTTGGTATTCTTTTCTCCAAAAGAAGTGTTGCACTTCTCCAAGGGGAGGAACAGTTTTATTACAAATAAAATGTAGCATAGCAATGAAGCGATGGTGAAAATATCTTGAAACATTAACAGGATCCAAAGAACAAAGTTCTCCAGGTGTTAGAATATCTATGTTTGTTTTGTTTTTATTTGATATGCATAGGAAATCATGTAAATCTTCCCATGCATATTCTGCACAACTTAATGTAACAAACCAAGTGGGTGGGCCAAGGTTTCTGATCATACAACGTACATCTCCATGACGTCGAAACCAGTACTCTTTAGTACCACGCATATTTGCTAATAGATTTGTAATATTTGATTGTAAAACCTCATCCTTTTGTTGCACTTTCTCTAATAATTGTGTAGCTGTCATATTTTGAAAGTGTGATCCTGATTTTAATATGTGTGCAACTCCGTAACATAAAGTTGCTAGTTCACTTTCAAAGAGTAGGTGGAATATGTATTCCACATTTTGTCTAAATCTGGGATCTTCAGAATAGATCCATAATGAGCGGTATTCTGAAGCTGATATTTGAATAGGTATACCATCATACCTTCCTCCTTTGCCACTAGGAAAGAGTAGAGGAAAAGCATGTGCTTCTATACTTTTTCCCATATACTGATTGGCGATCCTTTTGTTTGACGCATTTGGTAAGTTTCCAGTACATCTTGTACGGTGTCATTACAGTGCAAAGGATGAATTGTATAATGGTCTAAAGTATTTGATATTGTAGCAGGATCTAGTAGCTCAAATTGACCAGCTTCTTGTGTTTCTTGAATTATTTCAGTTGTATCTTTCAAGTTTTCTTCAATATTAATTTCTTTGTAATATTCATTATTCTCTTTAAGATATTGGAAGGCTTGTCTAGCTTTATATAAATCTAACAGCTGTTGCCATATTTTTTTGTCTTTTGTAGGTAATATAATTAAAGATTGCTGCATTGGACGTTGCACTCCTAGAGTATGCACATTTTCTTTTAGATTTAATGGTAAATAAGCTACTTTTCCACAAATGCCTTTTACCAATTCAGAGGGAGGTAATTTTGCTGTTTTTGGTTGAAGGCGTATTATTGCTTGAAATGGGTGTACTGTTTGAATTATGATGCTCTCATATAAATTAAGTTGTTGTAGAGGTATTGGTACTGGGTATAATTCCAAATTATTTGTGATAGAACGTGAAGGAGTTTGGTTGTTGTCAAGTTTTGTAGTGCAATAACTGCAAAGTATTAAGGGCTCAGTTATTTCATATTTGTTTTCTGCTACAAGGTAGAGAGCTAATTCAAACCATTTAGAATCTTCATTGTCTTCTATTTTGTATGATAGGTCCACAGTTTTTGTGTTACTTTTATAAAAAATTCTACGGCAACATACACATACATGGTTTGGTACTTCAGCTGATGTACCTTTACATTTTAGTATTTCTTTTTTGTATGTGTTTAGCAACAGGTTGCCATGTGTAGAATTGTTATTTAATTGGTTTAAAGCTATTTCATTCTGTAAATGGCTTTCACTTCCAAAATATTTTTTCTGGATATAGTGAATTTCTTCAAGTAGGTCTTTTGCTGTATTTAACTTTGCTAGTTCTAAAGCAGGACTTTTAGCATAGTACAGTTTATAGACTAGATTTCTTATAGTTGAATGATGTGTTGATATCCTTTTGATATCATGGAAAGTGGTTTTACAAGTAGGTCCTGTAATGCAGGCCAATGAATGTCCTTGTAGTCCTGTGTACTTGCGCACTGGACGGTATCTATATTTTGCAGTAATTTAATTTTGATTTTGTCTTTGCTTTTTACATATTTATTGAGGAATTGGCGTAAAGATTTGAAACATTGTTTGGGAATGTTACACATTGACGTGCATGGCCATTTGTACACTAGACGTTCTGATTCAGTTGAATGGAGGGGTAATTCTAAGTTTTCAGGGCATATTTTTGTAAGGAGTACTTCTTGTTCCATTATGGTATTATTCACTTTTTCATAACCTCGACCACTGCTATTTATGGCAATTGTATTTGTTTGCTTTTGTTTGTACGCTTCTTCATTAAAATATGGTTCTGTGCTCGTAGTGTGATTCCATTCACCTCCGCTGATACTTAAGAAGTTCTTTCTGTTGACATTTCGCTTATTGAGAAGTCTTTTTTTGTAATTTAGTTATTAGTTTTGTAAGTGGTTTCATTTTGTTTAACAGTAAAATAAAGACATTTCTTTTGAGAAGAATTGCACTGTCCATCAATGCTTCTAAGATCAATTTCCTACGATAGGTTTTAAGCTTTGAACCTGATTTCTCTCCTGTTTTTATAAGATTTTGAAGGACTTTGTGACGGTATATTTTGGCTAAAATACTTTTCTTGGTATGCTTACTTTGCACTATATTAAAATTTGAAGAAGTAGTTTTATCTGTACTGATAGCTGATTTTCTGTTAATTGTTTTTTGGTTTGTTTTACATTTTGATAGATGAAGCGAAGTTGTTGTTCTTGAAACTTCTTGTGTTTCACTAAATGATTGTATTAGCTGTTTTGTTTCAACTTTTTTTTAGAAATTCTGCTAGAGATGGATGCTTATGTTGGACACCTTGATTTTCATTTGCTCTACTTTTGCGTTGCTTTCTACGGACTTGACTTTTGGTAGGCATTCTTTAGGGTCTGTTGAAAAAAATAAAGAAGATATGGGTTGGGGTGTTCTGGAATGTATGTGTGCTGTGTGCATGAGTGTTTGAGTAAGATGATGAAGATGTATGTAATGGTGTGTGATTGTGCATTGTGAACTAAAACTAGTAGGGATAGGTATTCTTGAATTTATGTGTTACTAAACTGGGGTTCAGATAACAAAAAAAAAGTAAGCTAGTGGTGTGGAAAACTACAAATAGTAAATCTAATGTATACAATTAAAACAGTTGTTTGTTCTATAATATGAAAATTGTAGTGGTTCAGTTGGCTAATTTCTGTGTCCAAAAATAGAAATGTGTGGGCCATTCTGGCTGTAAATCGCTATTTAAGACATGGACATTTTTGGACAAAATGGTACAAAATCTCTATTTTAATAAACCAAAATAGCTCGTATTAATGTTATAGTATTTTTGATTAATAATACAAATATTATGGTGATATTTTACTTACTTTTTTTAAATTAACAGGTAACCTCTTAGTTTTTCTTTCTTCTTTGAATTCGGCTGCTTCTTTTCAGGAAACTGGTCTTCACTGCAATTGTAAAAGCTTCAAATTAGTAACTTTGTTTGTATATAGCACTGTTTTTAATTTAGATATTGATTTTTTTAATTGAAATCCTCAGTGCCTTCTGTAAAACCATTAAACTAATTTATTTACATAAGATACATTGCATCAGTTCAGAACATATGATATGTTCTTAATGAACAAATTGTATTGAATGACTAACTGTAGCAAAAAAAAATATCTTTACTATGTCTTGTGAAATTTATAATATATTAGTGAATACCACTATTTCTGTAAGTAAACTGTTCTAGGTAATAGCGCCTCAATGTCATGTCTAATTTAAAGTAATTAAGTAAATAAATAAATAAAAACAAAAAATATAAAATTGTATAAGTATTTTTATAAAGGTTTAAACATAGATTGTGTTTGCATGCAATTTTGTTTGAATATATGTAGTCTATATATTTCATTTAAAAAATGTTAGTTTAACATGATTTGAGTGTGTGTGTATAAAGAAAGTAAAAAGTATAAAGGTTTATAAGTGATAGTTGATTTTAGGAAATTGAAAAAAGTACAGTAAATTCATTTTACAGATTTTACAAGGTAAAAGTCTGTTTGAAAATGTGTTCATCTACTATACAGAAAATATGCATACCTGAAGTTTGTGTTCATGCATATGGATATGCATGGAGCTGCAAGTCGAAATCTTGAAGACTTGTACAGTATTTCTGGTAGATGCTGCTTGCCAATGATATGACACTTGTGCTCAGAGTACATTTGCAGTGCTGATCTATGATGATGCAGTTAGATGTAGAGGTCCTGAATGTGATTGATGCATGCTCATGTGATTTTTGAGGTACATCCAATGAGGGAATGGCAGAGAGAGTGTAGTGGAAATGGTAGAAGGGCTTTTCATGTTACGATATGTCCGCGGACATGGCGGTAGTTCGCGGACATCAGGAGTTACATCCGGGGATTTTTGGGTTCAGAAGTCATGCAAATGAGTATAAGCACTGTAAGGGATTGGTCAGGAAAGTTTGGTGGGTGTGTTGTGCCAGGAGAGATTTTCTCAGATACTCTTTTTTCTGAGAGAACAAAAGATAGCTATGGCTGTGTGTTTAAGAAAACAGATTGTTTGGATTTTAGGAGATTCGTGGATACATTGGTTGAAGGTGCATGCAGAAAGCTGTGGAGTAGCTGTAGATCTTGGATTCCCACATGTGGATGTACACTGGCATGGAGTATGTGGAATGAAGTGGTTGGACTTGCTACCTCTCTGTGCTACTTTGGAGAAAGAGCAACATCCAGACATAATTGTAATTCATTGTGGAGGGAACAGTTTAGGACATGTGACTGGAATTTTTTTGCAATTTGCTATGAAAGAAGGACTTAGGAAGGTTATGGACATGTTTCCTAATTCTCAAGTGATATTTTCACGGATTGCGCAGAGACAAATATGGCTTTGTTCTTCTTCATTTGGTCCACAAATGGAAAAAGCAAGGTGCAATGTTAATAAGGCTGTTTGTGGCTTTCTAAGAGATTTTGGCATGTCTTCTTTTCACAATGAAAATATTATGTTTTGTAGTACATACATTTTTCTCAGAGATGGAGTCCATCTCACTTATGCTGGCAATCAGATTTTTCTGAGAAATGTACAAAATGCATTGCGACCTTTTTTGCAATTACAACAACGATTTTGAAGTAGATGTTAAGCATTTACAATTTTTGACTTACAAACACCACCCAAAGGCTCTTTTCAGAGCCACCACTTCTTTCCAGAGAAAATTACAATGTTTGTGATGGAGTAGCAACCCAATTTTTTTAATGTTCGCGAACTGTCCGTGGACTTCTAAAAAATACAAAGAGCCCTGCTTCATTTATTTTCACTTCTATTTTTTAACTGGGAAAGGCGGCTCTGAAAAGAGCCTTATTTTTTTTTGATTTTTGTAATTTTGTATTTTTTTTGGTTTTTCAGACACGACACACTAGGCGAGGAGGGTAAAGGAGGGTAAAGGGGGGGACACCAACCACAGGGATAAGAAAGGGCGAGCTGACAGAGGAAGATGTAGAGTGGGTTTTATTTGGGGAGTGAGCAGGTCTTCTCGTGCTCTGAGACGATAGTCTCAAAAGCACTCCGAAGTCGCTCCCCCCTGCAGAGTACTGTGTCACAGTACATACATACAACTGTGACCCTCGAAAGGTAAGGGTCATCAGCATTCTGTATGGCCTGTGAGGCAGCTTGAGAAAGATGCTGTCCCACAGAGGTGGTCCTTGTGGTGACAGGATCAGAAACAGAGGATGAAGTAGAGGAAATCAACCTGCTACGTTCTTCGCAAGGTACAACCCTGCGAATAGCCCCAGAGTGAAATGACCTCAGGTGTCGCTTCATAGTAGAGGTCCCAAAACTGTACTTACCGTGCTTCCCGCGACTGAGTATCATTTTGCACTCATTGCAGGTAACACGGTTCGCACAAGCCTTAGGACCATTCCCATGAATGGTAAATAACCGCCACACTCAAGACTCACACCTAGTGCGGGTAGTAGGGATTTCCTCTACCTCATTCTCATCATTCTCTTCTTCCTCCTCCGCATCCTCACTCCTGTTCCCCTCTTCAGGCCCTTGGGGAGGTGGTGGTGGTGGAGGGGGTGGGGGTGGTGCTGAAGCAGGTGCAGCACCAAGTGGCAGTTCAGCAGCCAAGGATGCCATCTCGATGATGATGTAGTCTGCAGGTGGCAGCAAAAATCACTGTGTTCTGAAGAATAGCCAGAAACACAATGGGAATAAGCTCTTGGGCGTGGTCTTTTATAGGGATGCTTGTGCGCGGTCCGCGGACATGCGCACTTTCCGCGGACGGATCGAACACAAAAAAAGGATCGGAAAGTTTCAAAAGGTATATAGAAACTCAAGATTCCTATGTGGGACTTGTGCCATGGTGAGATTTTATTGAAAAATATTATGGATTAACTGAAAATGTACTTTTAAATTGTTCGTGGACACGAACAGTGTCCGCATTTCAGGACACACGATGAGCGTGGGCATGGTCATATGATCTGTTTGTGAACTAGTCCGCAAAGGAAGTGCCTGTCTGCATGACACCAAGTGCTCAGAGATTGGTTAGCACATGCGCATTGATGTCCTACGGACACTGTTCGGGTTCTGAAGTAATTAAAAGTGCGTCACACGTGAAACGAACATTTCAGGACACCGCGTGTGTTCTTAGAACAGTTTAAAGTTGGTAGCGAACAGTAAGGACAGATATAGTGTTCTTCAGGACACGTGTAATTTAGTTTATGTACAAACATTTCAGGACACCAATTGTGTTCTTAAAACAGTTTCAATTGGGTAGCGAACACTACGAACAGGTGTAGTGTTCTTCAGTACACCTCCATTTTCGTTTATGTATGAACATTTCAGGACACCAATAGCATTCTTAGAACAGTTTGAACTTGCTAGCGAACAGTACCGGACAGGTATAGTGTTCTTTAGGACACTTTAATTTTTGTTTGTTTACGAACAATTCAGGACACCACGTGTGTTCTTAGTACAGTTTCATGTTGCTAGCGAACACTACGAACAGTTGTACTGTTGTTCAGGACACATCATTTTCATTTATTTATGAACATTTCAGGACACCACTTGTGTTCTTAGGACTGTTTTAAGTTGATAGCGAACATTACGGACAGATATAGTGTTCTTTTGAACACTTTAATTTTTGTTTCTTTACAAACATTTCAGGACACCACGTGTGTTCTTCGAACAGTTTCAAATTACTAGCGAACAGTACCAACAGGTGTGGTGTTCTTCAGGACACCTCCATTTTCGTTTATGTACGAACATTTCAGAACACTCGCACTGTCTGCGGACACTTTTATTGTTTTTTAAAAAAAAACGGAAACTATTCACAATACAATATAAAAATTAAACTTTATTTAACATATATTACTAATTTATGACAGAGAAGGTGAGGCAAAAACAGAAACAAAAACAGGAGAATTTGGGGTTTCAACATGATTGGTATTAGGTGAAGAAGGGATGGAAATCTCATCAAAACGTTTTGGATTATGGAGAGGGTTTGGGGATAATTGACTGGGATATGGTGAGGAGGGACAAGTACATATGGGGCAATGGTACGAGGTTTTAGTTTTGAAATGATTTTCTACAAAAGTTTTTAAATTATTAAAATTAGCCAACAATACATCCATTTTTTCTTCTATATTGTGAAGACTGTTATCCATAACAGGGTTTTCTGAAGTTTTTTCTATTCTGGTATGCTCTGTACAAAAAAATAATATATATGTTAAATGTATATAAAAAAAATAATAAATAAATGGTTTATATTATAAAGTGTTTACCATTAGTTTCACTATCTTGTGACATTTCTTCATGTGGGAAATTGTCCTCTAGCCATTCCAGAGTACTAGACATTTCTGTGAGAAAAAAAAAGATAATATATTTTTTAATCTAATACAGAAAGTTTATAAATATATGAGTAAAATGAAGTACACTTACTATTTCTGGTAAGATAAATCCTATGTATTCAGTGGGCCTGGTCTTGTTCTCAGTTCTGTTGTGTGTGTGAGGTAATTATGTTGGAAGCCAATTTATCTTCTTGTGGTATATTCCATTTCAGAACATATTGTATTTAAATTAATGGTTAGTGTGTTACATATATGGGTTACATTTCTTATGTATTACTATATGTAATGTGTTTGTGTGCTGCTTTTTGAATTTGTTAAATGTTCCTATATTATGATATAACAATCAAACATACCCCACCACCCCCCCCACAGTTTTTAGGTAGTGGTACTGTTCTCCGAACATGTCCGCGAACATTAAATAAGTTTGCGGACATCAAGTTCATAAGAAGAGATCTAGTCAGTTCCATATGACATGTATACAAAGTCCAAGTCATTATTGTTAACTTGTGCTACTAAAAAACTATGAAATTCAGTGAAAAAACTTTGTTAAAGGGTCTTTATGGTTAAGTTGCGCTACTAAAAACCTTTGAAATTCAGTGAAAAAAACTTTGTTAAAGAGACGTTATGGTTAAGTTGCGCTACTAAAAACCTATGAAATTCAGTGAAAAAACTTTGTTAAAGGGACGTTATGGTTCCAAGTAAAACCGAAAAACCCTTGAAATTCGCCAGTTATGGTAAGCTAAGCAACCATAACTCGCGCCACCACCGTGCACTGCTAAGACTAACACCCAGGACATCAAAGATGACATCACAAATGTCATTGATGACATCACTGATGACATCACATGTCTGGCTCACTATTTTGTCTTTTGCTGACATATCTAGGCCACATGGTTTTCTTCAGTAACAGTGAGAAACTAAGAATTTTATTTTATTTGTAGATATATCCTTCTAGTAGGTTCTTACAGTAATTCCCTTAGAGTACAGTCACATCATATGAAACATATACATATGGGAAAACACAAGCTTGAAAGACAGCAATCCTTTTTGTGCATAAAGATAATCACTATACTTATGAGCACTTTCTGATAGTTCTGTTGTTTTTTTTATGGCTGTACTTTCCCTGTATATGGTCATATTTGTATACATTGTACTCACACTACTTTCCTTAGGGTCCAATCACATAAAGTGATACATATACATAGGGTAAATAGCAGCTTTGAAACAGAGCAATCATTTATTTGCATGAAACTAATCAGTTAAGTTATGAATTGTTTCTGCTACTACTTGTGCTTTTTTGCTAACTTCACTTTCCCGGTATATACCCATATTGGTATGTGTTCTTGTGTCTTTGTGTTTTGAATATAGTAATGCAATTATATAATACATGGGTTTTATTAGCTACTTATTACATATTTTCACAGTACACAAAAATCTATTAAGAAAACAATTATCATTTAATTATTCAACATATTAACATTACGAATATCATACCTTCATCTTGTACGATGCACACAATGTTATGTTTCTGTATGAGTAGCTTAGTATACTAGATAGAACCCCATAATAGGATGCTATTTATATCAATGCATCGTTCAATGCACTTATTAGGGTATATTTCTTGCAATGATTCTTGACACTTTTTTCGCAACATAATAAGAATCCCTTCTACACATATTTCATGAGAAGTACATACACATGTGATGTCATCAGTGATGTCATCAATGACATTTGTGATGTCATCTTTGATGTCCTGGGTGTTAGTCTTAGCAGTGCACAGTGGTGGCGCGAGTTATGGTTGCTTAGCTTACCATAACTGGCGAATTTCAAGTGAATTTTTAGTAGCGCAACTTAACCATAACGTCCCTTTAACAAAGTTTTTTCACTGAATATATATATATATATATATATATATATATATATATATATATATATATATATATATATATATAGTTTAATTTTTCCAATACATCTTTTAAATTGCCTAACAAACCTACTTCTTGGCTCAGTGAGGTCAGGGGAATTCAAAGAGAGGGGTGTTATATAAGGGTTTATCATCCAGAGTATAACTTGTCATAACAATATATAAACAAGGGCTTCCCTTGGGCGTCCCGGACGAGGCACTGACTTAGTGGAATTGCTTGATTGGAGTCATTTAACAATACTACCAGACAACCTTGACTCTTCCTCTCTTGGCTCTGTGAAAGGTTAGCAGACGTGTACCTATATCCAATTGTTTTATGTTTTAATATTAATAACATTCACATGCCAGAATTACTGTTCCACATTGTGCCTTACCAAAAGCGTCACCCTCACTATACAATCAAACTACTAGCTCAAATATTGGATAATGACTGTAAGTAAGAAGGCTACTTGGATGTGTAACTTTATCCCATACTTCCTCTTCTTTGTACATATTCACGCATGTGCTTTGAAGTGGCCTTTTTGTAAGTTGACGCATTATAAAACTCAAATATTAATTTGCCCTCTAAGGATTTTGAGAAGAAACATGTGATGCTCAGCGTCTCCTACTCTAGCATCACTAAAATTACCCTATAAGTGGAGAGCAAAATTGCAATATCATTTACTTTGCCTACAATGGACAATGAGTATGGGCAATGCCTGAGATTACTCGCCCATAGTAACATGGCACAGGATATTCAGACAGGAGAATGCTTTTCCACAATCTGCATTGTTTCCAAGTATACAAAGTTCCACTGGGTATAGACCTTTCCAGATTATATGGTAGCTCACTGCTATACAAAAACATTTTCACTGAGCACTGTGTAATCCTACACAATTATATATGGGTGTCATATGCTGCAAACAATCTTGTATGCACTGCAAAATAATTGTGTACATGCAGAGTCATGACATTCTTAAAATGCACATAATATGTTGAGGAATGAAATATGCCTTGCTTCAAAGTATTGTGGGTCTGCACATATCCCAGCAAATGTTTACTGCTACAATCCCTCACGTTTTACAGTGATCTATCAACTAGTGTTGGAGGCTAGCACATGGGTCAGGGAAGGATATGGGTGGAAGAGCAGAGGTCAGCACTCCTTGTGGGTAAGGAACAAAGCAGCAAATAAAAAAAAAACAAGTAATACATTTCGGCAGTGCACTGAAGAAAATGTGTTGCTTGTTTTCTAAAGGATAGGAAAGTCTAGTACCCATCTAGATAATATCACATTCATTTCCTTTCTATGCACAGCTGCTGAGAGCTTTTCATTAGAACCATGTGTTCTGTGTCTATCATCTCTAGTATCCCCCTCCATCTTATTTAACTGATAACAAAGAATTACAGACAAGGTTTCCATAGTTACTTAAGAAGGCAGCCAATCAGTTGTATCTCTGATGAATTGATGCTGTTAACTTAAAAGGAATATATATGTTATTTTCTTCAGCAGTGCTCCATAATAAACCTCAGTAAGGCAACTTTGTCTAAGCTGTGGAGCAGAAGGGTGGGCACAACTGTAGACTTTATTATTTGCCTTGTCATTTCACTTGCTATGTCAGGGGTCTAATCAAATGTTGCTCCCTACTTCGATTCAAATGATTGTTCAGGGAGTAAAAAAGTAATAAACTTTGCCAATAGGGATACTTTCTGTTTATCAAAAGATGTTGTTCCCCTAAATATTCCTCTTGAAATCAGGCATTAATATTATAGTTCCTTCCTATGCCAGTGATTTACTTGTCACTAATACAAAAAGAATATCGGTGGAGCTTTGTTGTTTGAAACAACGATATGTTCATTGTTTCTCGTTTTTGTTAGTCACATTTTCATTTTCTTAGGGAATACGAATTGATGGTGCATATGTCTCTTAGCTGTGGGCTGGTGTTATATCTACCCACAGGAGAACGTAATGTGGCTAGTAAGCAGATCCACAGGAATTTTTGATCATCATATTCTAAGCTATTCTGCACAAATGATTAGAAGTATGTTCTCATGGCCCTTGAATTACTTCATTAAAGTGACACTTGAACCTCTATCAGCATATTTTCAACACATTTCTTTTAATTGACATTAATCGATCGGCAAATGTTGTATTCTGTCTGAATTTCTTGACAGCCACATCAGTTATGACGAGATATATTTGTGTTTTGTAGCACACATGAGTGATTTTCCAGTGGCATAAAAAGTTTGCAAGGTACTGTGGCAGATGTTGAAATCTTGGACTGGTAGATGATTTTTCTGTATAATCACATATGCCATATTTTATTTTAGCCTATGTGTTTGGAAAAAGTGTTGTAAGATTTGTCAAGAATTGCAATTGATGGGAAGAGGAAATTACTTTTCAAACTCTCTTCTGCGACGGTAGTTCACTAAATGCACATTCTCATCGAGTGGCTTATTCATTAGTAAGTTTGAGCACATGGAAGATAATTTGCGCACAACAGCCAACTAGTTCCCACATAGTGAAAGAGGGGACATTGGTCATGGCTATCTCTGCTTAATTTTGAATGAGTGGTTCTCAAAGTGGTTCTTGGATTTGTGTAAGAGAAGGTTGACTGCTTTCAGGAGTATCTTTATTTATTTGAGTTTCATTTGCCTGGAATGCAGCTTGAAATGTGTCATGGTTATGTAAACATTATTCCTCTTTTCTCCAAGGTTTGTATAGTTGTCAAATGGCCATGTAATAAAGTTCTCCATGCTGTGGAGATTTAAAGGATAACTTCAAATGATTAAATAGGCTGGGCTTGATATGTTGTACTAGATTCCCTTCACAAGTTGAGACTGAATATTTGCCAGTTGTTTCAACTGGCATAACATAGTTTTTGTCGTACTAGTTTTGGACTATGTTGTATAGGCACATGTTTCCCAAAACAGTAAATCTGTTTGCATAGTATGTGTCAGTAAAATAATTTTTTCAAACTCTGTGGCTGTTGGGATCATTTGGGGCTATTGTTTCTATCTCTTTGTAGGATTTTAGTACACTTTTTTGTGATAAAGCTGAACCAAGGATCGGCCAGAGAATGTTTTTAGATTTCCCGCATAATTATGTACCAGTTAAATGATCTGCAGCTTTGTAGGACCCACATTCTCTATATGACAGCATTTGTATACCAAAGCTGTACAATTTTTGTGACATGGTTTTGTTGGATGAAATGTCACCCCAAAGGTCTTTTAGCTCAGTCTGCTCATCTTTGATGACATAAGCTGTGACGTATCTTGCAACTACAGTGGAATTGTCTGCAACGTATTGAAAGTCAATATTTGCATTCCAAAATCGTGAAATGATTGCATTGTATTCGTTTATGCACTTAGAGGCCTCATCTCATTTAATGTATGTGTTTTAGGGGATTTCCCTTTTACATTGTGCCAAAGAAAAGACATCAAGCACTTACTTGCCCTTTGGTGGAAACATTTGGGGGGTAATTCATAGAATCCAGCGCACAAGTGGCGCACGCGGCTGGCGCACAGTGTGCGCGTGCGAATCCCTGCGCCAGCCGCGTGCGCTAAAATCCAATTCCGCGCACAGCGTATTCAAGGATTCCAGCCACCAAAACCAGCCATGGCGCACAGGGGCGCAGCGACCCTGCAGCAGCGCCAGTTACGCCCCCAAGAACGCTTCTCGCGCAGGGAAAAGCCATCAATATACCCAATCCAGCGCAAAGGGCTGAACTAACCCTGTACCAGCACAGCAAGCGGGCTACGTGTATCACTGGGGTGCGCAGGAAGTACCTCACGCAATTCCATCAGGGTACGTGTATTTCGGGGTGCGCGTGAAGTTCCACACGCGATATCAGCAGGGTACGTGTATTTCAGGGTGCATGGGAAGTTACACAGGCGATTTCCGCAGGGTACGTGTATTTCAGGGGTGCGCGTGAAGTTCCACACGCTATATCAGCAGGGTACGTGTATTTCAGGGTGCAGGAGAAGTTACACATGCGATTACAGCAGGGTACGTGTATTCCAGGGGTGCGCGGGAAGTTCCACACGCGATTCCATCAGGGTACGTGTATTTCAGGGGTGCGCGGGAATTACCTCACGCGATTGGGCCCGTGCGAGCAGGGTACGCGTATCTCAGGGGTGCGCGGGAAGTTCCACACGAGATTCCATCACGGTACGTGTATATCAGGGTGCGGGGGAAGTCTCACATGCGAAATCAGCAGGGTACATGTATACCAGGGGTGCGCGGGAAGTTCCACACGCGATTCCATCAGGGTACGTGTATTTCGGGGTGCGCGTGAAGTTCCACACGCGATATCAGCAGGGTACGTGTATTTCAGGGTGCAGGGGAAGTTACACACATGATTACAGCAGGGTTCGTGTATTTCAGGGGTGCGCGTGAAGTTCCACACGCGATATCAGCAGGGTACATGAATTTCAGGGTGCAGGGGAAGTCACACACGCGATTACAGCAGGGTACGTGTATTCCAGGGGTGCACGGGAAGTTCCACACGCGATTCCATCAGGGTATGTGTATTTCAGGGGTGCGTGGGAATTTCCACACGCGATTGGGCCCGTGCGAGCAGGATACGCGTATCTCAGGGGTGCGCGGGAAGTTACACACGCGATTCCATCAGGGTACGTGTATTTCGGGGTGCGGGGGAAGTCTCACACGCGAAATCAGCAGGGTACGTGTATTTCAGGGGTGCGCGGGGAGCACCACACGTGAATTGCACGTGTGGGTCCTCCCAGATGTTCCCTCTACACCCTCCACGGCCCCTGCAGGTGGCTCACACCACAGGGGCCTACCATGCACATGTCCTGCAGGCACCCCATCCACCATGGCCATGCCCCCCAGCCAACCCACATGTCAACTTGCACTACTGCCCACCAATGCATGTCCCCCACTCCTCCCACCCCCCAGCACTGTGGGGCACCTGCCACCAGGCCCCCATCCATGTCTCCCACCACCCCCACCCCCCCAGCAGTGCAGGGGCACCCACCACCAGGCCCCCACCCATGTCTCCCACCACCCCCACCACCACAGTCACCAGGGGCAGCCTCCACCAGGCCCCCACCCATGTCTCCCACCACCCCCAACCCCCAGTCACCAGGGGCAGCCTCCACCAGGCCCCCACCCATGTCTCCCACCACCCCCACCCCCCAGCAGTGCAGGGGCACATGCCAGCAGGCCCCCACCCATGTCCAACTCATATTCCCCACCACCCCCACCCCCCAGCACTGTGGGGCACCTGCCTCCAGGCCCCACCCATGTCTCCCACCACCCCCACCCCCCCAGTCACCAGGGGCAGCCTCCACCAGGCCCCCACCCATGACTCCCACCACCCCCACCCCCCAGGCACCAGGGGCAGCCTCCACCAGGCCCCCACCCATGTCTCCCAGCACCCCCACCCCCCAGCACTGTGGGGCACCTGCCAGCAGGCCCCCACCCATGTCCAACTCATGTTCCCCACCACCCCCACCCCCCAGCACTGTGGGGTACCTGCCACCAGGCCCCCACCCATGTCTCCCACCACCCCCACCCCCCCCAGTCACAAGGGGCAGACTCCACCAGGCCCCCACCCATGTTTCCCAGCACCCCCACCCCCCAGCACTGTGGGGCACCTGCCAGCAGGCCCCCACCCATGTGCAACTCATGTTCCCCAGCCAACATGTCATCACAAACTAGATCCCTGGTCCCTATGGTCAGCCTCCAAATGCAAAACACCCACCCGAGTATTGCATCCACCCACTCATAATTTGCAATTACATCACACCAATTGCAAGTTCCGAAACAAAAACATTTCCCTCACATACACCCATTGGGTGTCAGTGAATCTCAAAACACATATCATGAAATGCATGAAACCAATGAGATACCACACATTGAAGTTCACCAAAAAAAAAAAAAAATATGTATTAAAGGAAACATAAATAGAATAAAAAATGAAGAAACAGAAACGTGAATGTACACAAATGAAAAGAAGCATGTCCGTTAAAAAAAGCAAAACCAAAAATAAAATTCCAAAGTAATGTTGTCCAAAGTCAATGTCCACAAAACAAAATCCAATGGGAAATGAAAAAGAAAGCCATTGCTCCATGGTTAAAAAGAAAAAAAAAAAATACAATCCAACTGCGAACTATGTACATGGGAACAAGCGAGGGTCCATTATCCCAACAAAATAAAGGAAACCTATCTAACTACACTAACTAATAAAATAAACTATATGAAAAAGTGTGGCCAATGTCCGAAAGGTCCAAATAAAACAAAAACAAAAATCAAACCTAACACTACCTACATAACTATGTACAAGGGCAGCGGGCTAGTTTCACGGCTCACTTGTGGATGTCCCGGGCCAGGGCATCATCGAACTCCTCCTCAATGTCCCGGAGGCGGTCCTCCTCCATGGCCCTGAGGGTCCGCAGGGCCGTTGACATCTCCACCTCCAAACCCCTACGGATTGCCTCGAGGCACTCGGCCCGCCTCAGGGCCCTCCGCATGGAGTTCTACGCCCTGACCATTGTGAGCCGTGCCTCTTCTGCCCGCTGCCGCTCTGCATCTATGGCGTGGCCCAACCGCTGCCACACAGAAGACACTGTCTGTCCTGGGTCCTCCTGCCCTCCGGCCGATGCCTGCCCCATCCGATGTTGAAGGCCCTGAGCCTATATGGCTCCCACCACGTTGCTGCTGCTGCTGTGCCTCTGCACGTGCACTGTCACCTGCTGCCTGCACATCCTCCGATGGCTGGGGTGCAGTCGTTGATGTGGCCACCCCTGCTGGACGTCCGACTCCCGACTGTGGCAGGGATGCCTCCTCCACCAGCCTGGCCGCACCGTCAGAGGCAACTCCACAGGGCACCCAGGTGACTGATGGGTGGGAGATGGCACAGAGGACGACTGGCGCGTAGGGGGTCCAGTTGAGGAGGGGGTCGGAGCAAGCCCCATC